>NC_082718.1:10454467-10651967 GCF_030144855.1 Hypanus sabinus | reverse complement strand
CCCCCCCAAGGGTGAAGTGCCTAATACCAGAAGCCCTGCACTTATAAGGTGAAACGGGAATTTCAGAGGTAAGGTGAGGGGCAAGTATTTTATTTTTTCCATCGAGAAGTTGGTGCCTAGAATGTTCTGTCTGGAATGGTGGTAGAAGCAGAAGCATTGAGACTTTGAGAGACATGATTGTGAGGAAAATGGAAGGACAGGGACATTGTGTAGGCAGAGGAGGATTAGTCTTCTTGGCCATTTGGTTACTAATTGATTTGGTTCAGCACAACACTGGGCCAGAGGACCTATTCCTGTTCTGTACTCTTCTACATTCTTAATTGCAGCTCTATTTCTAAAGCACAAACAGGAAATGACACTTGGCTCACTTATCCAATGTGAGTGGACTTTCCCTAACAGATCTCGGGGGATGCAAACAACCCAATCTACAACTTGCAAGAAATGGAAACACAGATGCAGCTTGTGCGTTTCAGGCACTGCACATTTTCTCCAAGGTTGAGGGGAAGGGGAGTGTGGGATCAGTTGGGTAGCTCTCCTCTTCAGCTAAACAGTTTCTTCATAAGCTGGTGGGAAGGTATGTAACAACTACTGTGTGCAGTTCTAGTCACCAACCCACAGCAAAGATATCATCACGACTGAATGAGTGGAATGAAAATTTACATGGATATTGCTGAGAGTTAAAGAGCCAAGTTACAGGGAATGATTGAGCCAGTTAGGGGTTAATTCCCAAGAGCGCAGGAAAAGGAGGAGGAGCTTAGGAGGATTAATGGCACCTAATAGTGACTCCTTTGCTTGCATCTTTGGAAACAACTCTATTTCCATCTTTAATATCTCCATTTTCCCCTTTCAGGGTTCTTTTAAAGACCCTGACCTGGAGTTACACGTTGACTACGGTTCTTTGCAGGAATGAGACCCACAAATGGCCGTTATTCGGCATGCCAAGGACTCAGCCTAAGAGTTCAGCTCACCTTCAGAGGGCTAAGATCTCGTGGCTCTGGAGACGGGTGGATCAAAGGTCAGTGTCCGGGCAGGAGATCGGTGTGTCACGGAGGATGGAAGATCTACGGCTGTGTGCCCAGAGACCCAAGTTCTTTAGGCACGGAGCATGGAAAAAGCAATGCAATGGATTTTGAACATCGTAAACCAGCGAGTTGTTTGTTATGTCTCCCCTCTCGCTGTGAAACTGAGATATCTTTTTCTCCCTTATTAGGGAGGGAGAGAGCCTGTGGTATGTCGAATGTGGGTGAAACGCAAAGTCTTTGAGATAACTACAAGTCTGTGTCTTTATTGTTGCTTTGCTCATGCTTGAGTGTTCAGTGGTGGGTGCCGATACTTTTTTTTTTGCTGGTGGGGGGAGGGGGTTCGTTGCTTGCTCTGCCTATGCACAGGAGGGAGGGGAGCTGGGGGGGGTGGACTTTGAGGTTCTAACATTTAACTGTCATTCATTCTTTGGGAGCACTCCTCTGTTTTTGTGGATGTTTGTGAAGAAAAACAATCTCAGGATGTATATTGTACACACTTCTCTGACTCGCTCCCCCCCCCCCCACCCCACCTCGCCAGGTTGGGTGAGACTAGAACCAGTGATCACAGGTTTAGGGTGGAAATGTGAAATATTCCAGAAGAATCTGAAGGAGAACATCTTCACTCAGAGGGCGTTGCAAGTGTGGAATGAACAGCCATCAGTAGTGTTCAATCGTAACATTGAAGAGATGATTGGTTAGCTGCGTGGATGAGAGAGGAACAGAGGGCTATTGTCTGGGTGTAGAAAGAAAGGACTAGGCAGAAAACCAGGCTGGCACAGACTAGATGGACCAAAGGGCCTGTTTCTCCACTGTAGTGTTCTGGGACTGTGGCACATTCAGATAGAGAATCCAAAGAATCCCATTCCAAGGTAGATCTCACTTGAGCTGAAATTCCTCGCTCAAAGCTTGATTTTACTTTCAGTCTGCAGCCCACAAAGCTGTGACACTGCTCCTGGTCAAGGTGGCCATTCAAGAGATCCATGCAGCAGCTCATGGAGGATTCTGTCCCAGCTGACTGCTTCCTGCCCACTTCCTCAGCCGACGTCCCAACCTGGATGTCCCTGGAGAGAGGGAGCTGCATCCACTACCTCTCTGGAGACTCTCCGTGGCTGGTGGGCACTATAGGGTAGGCATGCATTTTGGACAAGGGTGCCAATCTCAGTTAGATACAAGATTTACAACTGCATTACTTTGACAACTTCTCGTGAACCTTTTCAAGAATGGCGTCTCCTCCCAAATAATAGAGCTGCCACCTCAGCTCCAGTGGCACAGGTTCAACCCTGACCTTGGAGGCCACGTGTCAAGTTTTTCGGCTTTCACTGTGACCACAAAGCTTTGCTTAGCCGCTGGTTTCCTCTCTCATCTGAGAGGTTGGTGAACTGACAGTGTGAGCGAGGAGCAGAAACAGGGAGAGCTCACTGGAACGTATGTGAAAATAAAATGGGTTAATGTAGGCTCTTGGTGTCTGGTGACGGACTCAGTGGGCTGAAGGGCTTGTTTCAGTGCTTAAGGTCTAACATGGAAGTTCTGGAGCACATGATGACCTGTCCCCGCAAATTCATAACACCTCACCTTCGTGGGACTGTTGAAAATTCAGTCGGAAGGTGCCATCCACAAGGTGTCCTTTGCACTGTGTGTCATACTTGGTTAGTACTATTCCTCCACATGCACTGTGGCGCATCAGGCAGCAACCGTTTAATGCTCAAACCAGCACAGATGGGAAGCATGCAAGGAACTGGCTGGATTTGAACCCGAAAATCCGCTGCACCACCGACCAGCTACATTTGAAATACCACTGTGAGGGGCAAGGGAGAAGAGGTAAAATAGGCCAGAGTGGGAAATCTGTACTCAAGATTGAGAATAACATCAAGATCAAGAAATAATTCCTGGACCTTATTCCTGTGCTTTCAGAATATGCAAAATGTTAAGCTAAAAGATCCATTTTCCACTCGAACCTTCCAGTTCAGACCTACCGTTTGGCCTACAAAGGTGAACTGCTCCAATTTGCAGTGCACTAATGTTAATCACCTCTTTCAATTACCCTAAAATTTCCAAGGGAAAACATAAAATCCTGCAAATTTAAAGCAACACAACAAGTAACTAAAATGTCATACAATTCTAAATTGGAACTTTACAAGCCAGTGTTCAATTAACAAACATTTAGCATACTAACAACTTGCTTATTAAATCTACTAGATTAATTTAACTTATCCAGGGAAGCAAGTTAGTCATCTTAAAATGAATCTTAAGACTAGAAACAAAAATAACTCAACAAAATAGAACTTTGAAAGGCCTAATATCAATAAGTATATAAAGACAAGAGATTCTGTAGATGCTGGAAATCCAAAGCAACACACACAAAACGCTGGAGGAACTCAACAGGTCAAGCAGTATCTATGGGAAAGAGTGAACAGTTAATGTTGAGCTGAGACCTTTCTTCAGGACTGGAAATGAAGGGGGAAGATGCCAGAGTAAAAAGGTGAATGTAGGGAAAGGAGGATAACTAGAAGGTGATCGGTGAAGCCAGGTGGGTTGGAAAGGTAAAGTGCCAGAGAGGAAGGAATCTGATAGGAGAGGAGAGTGGACCATAGGAGAAAAGGAAGGAGGTGATAGGCAGGTGAGAAGAAGTAACAGGCCAGAGTGGGGAATAGAAAGGGGGGGGGGGGATATACGATTTCTGTTGAACTGCTCTCTAGCACAGTATTTAAATCCACATTAAAATCAAAATTATGTGACTACAAAGGTTTGAAGTAAATTAATTATCAAATACCAGTCAACAACTTTCAAACTCAACCTAAAATTCTGACAATCACTTGGATGATAGAAAAATTAAGGACATGTGGGAGAGAAGGGTTAGATTGACCTTCAAATAGGTAATGAGGTCAGCACAACATAGTGGGCTGAATGGCCTACACTCTGCTGTAATATTCTATGTTCTATTTTATTGAAATTGCTGATGAGTCTCCATTTTGAGCAATTATTGTGAAATGTCAGTTCTGCTTCTTCTCTCACCTGCTCCTAAACCAACACCAGAGCTGCTAGTAGCCTTGCGTAGGCTACCTGCGCCTTTTCTATGCTCTTGTAACACTCAATAAACTGCTGTAAGCAAGAAGTTTTCTGCCTCATTTTTGACTTCTGCACCTCTGGACAGAAAATGGCACGGATCCAACAACACCGACCACATGTTGACAAGAAATATTAACCGATTTCCTCCTCATAGACTGTTCACAGTGATCATCTTTATTTCAGACTTTCAGCCACTTTGGCTTTCTATTGAATTTGCCAGCACTTCTCTTCCAACAATGCCCACCGTGTAGCTCAGCTCCCCTGATGCTCATCTCTTCCACTTTCTTCACTTGCAAGGGGTTTTAGACCCCTTCATTTTGATCAAGTGGGATCTTGGCTGACGCAACCACATCCTTCCTGACATTGTTCACCAAGGTGAATCAAACCTCAACTGTATTCTTTACTATTCCACTCAGCCCCACTGTCTTGTCTTCCCTTCTCCCTATAACCTTTGATGCCCTCGCTAATGAAGAATCTGCTTTAAATATACCCGATCACCTGGCCTCCACAGCTGTTTGTGGCAACAAATTCCACAGATTCACCAACTTCTAGCTAAAGAAGTTCCTCAATTATCTTTGTTTTCAGAGGCTGTGCCCTCTGGTCCTAGATTCCCCTACAATCATGCTGGGGAGAGAATTCAAAATGCAAAGGGACTTGGGAGTCCTTGTGCAGGATACCCTAAAGATTAACCTCCAGGTTGAGTCGGTGGTGAAGAAGGCGAGTGCAATGTTGGTATTCATTTCTAGAGGTATAGAATATAAGAGCAGGGATGTGATGTTGAGGCTCTATAAGACACTTGTGAGACCACACTTGGGAGGATAATGTGCAGTTTTGGGTCCCTTATTTTAGAAAGGATATACTGACATTGGAGGGGATTCAGAGAAGATTGATGAGAATGATTCCAGGAAAGAAAGGGTTACCGTATGAGGAAAGTCTGGCAGCTCTTGGGCTGTATCCCCTGGAGTTCAGGAGAATGAGGAGGGGACCTCATAGACACATTCTGAATGTTAAAAGGCCTGAACAGATTAGATATGACAAAGTTATTTCCCATGGTAGGGGAGTCTAGGACAAGAGAGCACAACTTCAGGATTGAATGGCGTCCATTTAGAACAGAGTTGTGGAGAAATTACTTCAGTCAGAGGGTGGTAAATCTGTGGAATTAGTTGCCATGAGAGGCTATGGAGGCCAAGTCATTGGATGCATTTACAGCAGAGATAGATAGATAGATAGGTTCTTGATTAGCCAGGGCATCAAAGGATATGGGGAGAATGCAGGGGAGTGGGGATGACTGAAAAAATTGGATCAGCCCACGACTGAATGGTGGAGCAGACTTGATGGGCTGAATGGCCTACTTCTGCTTCTACATCTTATGGTCTTATGGAATGGTGGAGTGGGCTTGGTTGCCCGCATTGCCCCATTCTGCTCCTTTGTCTTACGGTATTTTCTCCACAGGTGCTGCACGACCTGTTGACAAGTTCCAAGATTTTTCCATTTTTTAAATTTTATGCACAACTTAGTTTTATGTTAAAATCAATTTTTCAGAACTATTCTAGGGTGACTTTAAACAAAAACTCAAATTTTTAAGTTAATTTTTATTAGGGCAAGTGTGAAGCATCTTATACACCTCTATCAGGTGACCTGAGAGGTGACTGGATAGAGATGTATAAGATGATGAGAGGCATTGATCATCTGGATAGTCAGAGGTTTTCTCCCCAAAGCTGAAATGGCTGCCACAAGAGGACACAGGTTTAAGGTGCTTGGGAGTAGGTACAGAGAAGATGTCAGGGGTAAGTTTTTTTTTTATGTAGAGAGTGGTGAGTGTGTGGAATGGGCTGCCAGCAACAGTGGTGGAGACGGATACGATAGGGTCTGTTAAGAGACTTTTGGATAGGTACATGGAGCTTAGAAAAGTAGAGGGCTATGGGTAAGCCTAGTAATTTCTAAGGTAGGGACATGTTCGGCACAACTTTGTAGACCAAAGGGCCTGTATTGTGCAGTAGGTTTCCTATGTTTCTATTTTACGTAGTGGTTAGCTGAGTGAGATTTCCTTTCATTGGCTATGGGCTGGACAATGTCTGAATTGATGGCTTTGCTCAGTTCACAGTGACATTACAATCAGTCACTAACGGAAAAACCGTCCATTTAACAGTTAGTGGAAAACTGCAGCAGCACAATTATGAATTATTCAGAAGGGCAGAATTTCTAATCACAATGCAAACAAATCAAGCCCCAATTAAACACAAACTGAGCTGTACTGAAACAAGGCAAGGAGCCAATTTTATTCTTTCACTAGCTTTCATTAATGTTCATGCCCCTTCATACAGTCGAGAATTCGCGCCAAAGCTTTATGCTATTCAAACCTTTATACAAATTGTGTCTTTTTATACCTACATATCTGCTGAGTCATGGGAACTGATTTAAGATGCACGATTGCTCAATTCACCAGCCATCATACACACTGACAGTATTAACCACTAATTAAATGTACCATGCTCAAGGCTAGTTCATTGGAGAACTGAAAGAATTCAAAATAGCAATGCTCCATGCTAATACCACTGTCTACCCCAACCCATTCACACACTCTGCTACGGGGAGGCAACTTCTCAATCACCCAAGTCAAAGAGGTGGTTGCCGGGCGCCTCCTGGTAGCATATGTCACACTGGGGCAGTCCGTTCCACCTGATCAATGTGTACGCCTCCCCCGTGCGGAGTGAGCGGCTGGCCGTCCTCGAGCAACTCCCACCGCTGCTGGTGACGTCCCGGCCAGTCGTTCTGGCCGGAGACATCAACTCCAACATTGGTGCGACTGGACGATCCGGCAGCGCCGACGGCAGGCTCGACAGTACCTCCAGACTCCTGATGGACACAGTAAAGACGGCCAAGCTGCGCGACGCCTTTGGAGCTCAGCCGCAAGCCACCTGGACACGATGGGACGGCATAGCCCACTCCCGCGTCGACTTTCTCTTCCTGTCAGAGCCCCTCACGGTCTGAACCACCAATGTCACGCCGGTGTTCTTCTCTGACAACTGCCTTCTGCGAGCCACCTGTCACCTGCGGGAGGACTGGAAGGCGGGGAGGGGGATGTGGAAGCTGAACATCAAGCTGCTGACCCCAGAGAACATCGAGGAACTAGAGAAGGAGTACACAGGTTGGAGAACCTTGAAAGCCTCCTTTGGTTTCCCAGTTCACTGGTGGGAAGCCACCACGGAGAACATCAAAAGGTTCTTCATCCACAAGGGTATCCAGAAAGCAAGGCCTGGGCAGAGGGAACTGCGTAGATTCCAGACAGAGTTGCAGCAACTCCTCCTTCTGCAGTCAAGGGGGGTGGATGTCAGGGAGGAACTACGAGAGGTGAAGGGCCAGCAAGCCCAGCACTTCGTCGCCAAATCCTCCAAGATCACCTTCCGATCAAGATTCCAAACCATGGAGCAGGACAAGACGCGCTCACGATTCCTCTTCCAAAAAGTGCACAAGGGGAGCTCAGTGATCCACAACCTTAAGGAAGAGGACAGCTCAGTAACGTCCTCGCAGACAGACATACTGAGGATCCGCAGGTCCTTCTATGCCGGTCCGTACGGTGACAAGGCCACAGACTCCACAGCCTCCCACAACTTCCTGTCATCTATCACGCAGGTCTTAGACGACAGCAAGCGGGAGAGTCTGGAGCAGCCACTGACCCTGGATGAGCTGACAGGCTCCGTCTGTTCCTTTGGGTCGAATAGGAGTCCTGGAAGTGACGGCTTACCGGTCGAGTTGTATTCGGCTCTGTGGAACTGAATAGGCCCTGACCTGCTGGAAGTGCACAAGGCCGGCAGCATGTCAGAATCCGTGCGGAAGGGCATCATCACCCTCATCTACAAGCAAAAGGGGGAAGAGGGAAGACATTAGAAATCGGAGGCCCATCTCACTCCTGAATGTGGACTACAAGATCCTGTCCAAGGCTATCACCAACAAGGTCAAGTCTGCACTGGAGCAGGGGATCCACCTGTACCAAACCTGTGCTGTACCGGGGCAGGAAGATCTCAGACAGCCTCGCGCTGCTGAGGGACACCATTCACCATTGCCTACATGCAGTACGGGGGGAGGGGGGGTGGTGGTGGATGCCTGCCTGGTCAGCTTGGACCAGGATATTGCACACATACATGGCGGATGCACTCTCCAAAATGGGATTTGGGGAGCGAATCCGGAATTGGATCATACTGCTCTACACTGACATCTGTAGTGCATCCCAGGTCAATGGGTGTGAAAGTCAGCTTCCCAACCAGGTCTAGAGTCAGGCAGGGCTGTCCCCTCTCCCGTCTTGTTTCTGTGCTTTATCAAGGACATCAGGAAGGATGAGGGCATAAGAGGGATGACGCTGCCAGGCAGTGGAGGGACCCAAGTCAAAACCTCCCTGTAACATGGACAATGTCACCGTCTTCTGCTCTGATCTGAGGTCAGTTTGCAGGCTGATCAGCATCTGCAAACAGTTCGAGCTGGCATTGGGGGCCAGGGTCAACTGCACCAACAGCAAAGCCATGCTCTTCAGCAACTGGCCCGACTGATTCAGTGTCCCCTTCACCATCAGGTCTGATCATGTGAAGGTGTTGGGGATCTGAGTCGGCAGGACTGAAGGCATGCAATAAGAACTGGCAGGAGCGGACTGCCAAGGTCAAACAGAAACTGGGACTGTGGATAACGGGCAAGAACCTGATCATCAGGTGTGAGGTGCTCGCAGGGCTGCTGTACTTGGTGCAAGTGTGGCCCATCCCCCGCTCCTGCAGCTCGGAAATCACCTGAGCCGTCTTCAGATTCATCTGGGGATCCAAGATGGAGTGGGTCAGATGGACCACCACGCACAAGTCCCTGGACAATGAGGGCAAAAACGTTCCCAATGTCGCCCTCACCCTGATGGCCAGCTTCGTGTGCAGCTGCATCAGGTTGTGTGTGGATCCCAGGCAAGTACCACTACGTGCCCAGGTTCTACCTGTCGCCTTGGCTACGAAGAATGGGTCTGGCTCCACTCCCACGCAATGCCCCAGTCAGCTGGTCATTGCCGCCATACCTGTCCTTCGTAGAAAAGTTCTTCCAGGTCAACACCTTTGACCACAGGGCCATCAGGCAGTGGTCAGCACGTAAGTTCCTACAGGCACTGCAGGAGAAGGACATGATGAACACAGTGGGGTGGTTCCCTGAGCAGACCTTCCAGTTCATCTGGCAAAATGCCTCATCACTAGCCCTCACCAACAGGCACCAAGACCTCACCAGACTGGCGGTGAGAGGGGCCCTCCCAGTCCGATCCCTCCTGTATGCCTGGAACGTCATCTCCACACCCCTCTGCCCACGGGTGGAATGCAGTGAAGAGGAGTCAGTGACCCACCTCTTTGCACACTTGTGAGTTCACGGAGAAGGTGTGATGGAGGATGGAATGGACAGTGTTGAGATTCATCCCCAGCAGCTGCGTAACAGAGGACTCTCTGATGTATGGGGCTGTTCCCAGGGATGCACATGGAGACCAACATCTGGTGCTGCTGGCAGATCATCAACTCAGTGAAAGATGCACTTTGGTCGGCATACACTAGTGAAGTTTAAGAGACTACTAGACAGGTATATGGAGGAATATAAGGTGGGGGGTTATATGGGAGACAGGGTTTAAGGGTCAGTACAACATTGTGGGCCGAAGGGCCAGTATTGTTCTGTACTATTCTGTTCTACGCTCACATGGAGATGTCCGTGGGGGAATGCTGCCGACTGGCACATTCTCGGCTGCAGTACTCGGTGCAGCCACCGCAAGAGCCCGGTGGGGAAGGATCACAGTTTAGGGTTCTTCTCCCACAGGAGTGGGAGGAGTCTAGTAGCAGGGAGCATACCCCTCAGCAATGGTGTGTAAAGATGAACCAACATTATGCCACCTGAGTGACTGAACATGTGGAAATGTATAGAATGTAATGGAAACGTCTGTAAAGGATTGACAGTCATCAAATGGTTTATTGTAAATAATTTTAATTTTGAATAAAGTATATTTTATTAATTAAAAACCCCATTCACACAGACGGGAATGATGTGCAAACTACTGCCCCAAAACCATTACAAGGCTAGTGGATCAGTTTGTTTCTTATTTAACCCATTCTTGTGACTATATGTTGATACACATGCCTAGAAACAATTTTAATTGTATGGAAAATTCCAGCACGGCCAGGTACTTTTGCAGTAACACTCAAGCACAGATATTGGGAAAACTTACAGACACATAATTTCAATTAATCTGCCTTTGTCATTTGGGTTCAGACAACAAGGCCAAGACCACACTCCGGAAAGACCTTTTGTCCTGTGCAGGGAAATGCTGAATATCACAGTTTTGGGTGACAGTCACATGTCATTGACCGTCCCCAACCTCACACACCTCTTGTACACAAGCATTCAGCCAATAATAAACTTTGGCTAACTTTGAAAACAATTCCATTCACTTACATTTGCAAACAATCCAGTCTCTTACCACCTCCATCACAATTCATCTACCATCTACTTTCACTAGAGCCCCCCACCTACAGCAGCCAATTAAACCACAGGTTAATGTGTTTCCAGAAGACACCCACAGTCACAAGAAGAACCTACAAACTCCACAATGCAAGACACACCAGGTTTGAATCTGGATAATCAGATTCTGCCCTTCTGCCCAACTCAACTCTGCCAACCAAAATGCTCATCTAAACTAATCCCAGTTGTTCAGATCATTCAATCTTTCCTATCCGTGATTCATCCAAGTGTTTTTCAAGCTGTTGTTATTGAAACTGCCTCTCTGGCAGCTCATTCCATATACTCAGCAACCTCTGTGTGAAGTTATCACCAGGGCTGATGTTAAATCCTTCCCCCGCACCTTAAACCCTCTGGCACTGGATTCCCTATCCCAAGGGAAAAGGCAACAGTGACTTTCATCTATGTCAATGATTTTATACACCGAATGTCACCCCTCAGTCTCAACACTCCACAGAACCAGGTCCTTCTCTGCTTAATGTTGCCATGGGAGTCAGGCTCTCAACCCCTGACAACATTCTCAGTTCACTCTTTTCCACTTTCTGCAGCTTCACGCCACCTTTCAGTTGTAGACAGCAGTATTAGCTGCACTATTATAGTAGCCCCCTTACTCCAGATGGAGACAGCAATGAAGCAAGCCAAGTATTCCACATTAACCTTCGCCGGACAGGCAATTTGCTCATGTGTTCAGCAAAGACAAATGGCTTCCCTGAGCCTTAAAATCAAGTCCTTGCAATTGCAACTAGATCCACTTTTGTTACAGAGGTGCTGAGGGAATGAATTCTTGAAAAGAGGAAAAAAAATAATGGATAAAGTGACCATGGAGATGAAGATCTTTATTTAGCACATTACGTCGAAACATTGAACTGCATCATTTTGTGTCAATGAACAACACAGCCTGGGAATTGTGCTGGGGGAAGTTCGCAACAACATACCACCACTTAGCAACTCCAACCAGTCTGCTTCTGGCATGCAGCAATACTTGGTCCTGGTGGGGATATATACAAAGTCCTTACAGATAGCAGCAGGAATTAAACCCTGACTGGTTATTGCTGGTGCTGTAAAGTAATTGGGCCAGCAGCTACACTACCATGCCATCCCAGTCCTAAACTAAGATTGAATGAGCTGATGGTTTGGAATGTGCTGTTCTTCACATAAATCAGTGTTTTGCTACAATGGATCACTAAAAAATATTTTCATTATTTCTCACTCACTTCTTTAATGTTCATCCAAAAAGTTAAAAACATCTCCCTCCGCCCTCGCCCTGTACTAACTGCTTTTCACAGGTGTGCTGGCTTGAGAGTCCCTGGGAGACTGGAAGGTCTCTTGGGGAAATGTAATTTGGCTGAGTAAGGGAAAGAACATAAGACCTTTATTTTAACCAGGGATGAGTCAATGGAGAAGCTCAAAAAAAGCCATTGTCCAAAGAAATGCAGTCTCCACCTTCGCTTACTGATAACACAAAGGAACTGCTTGGTCATTGGTTAGTGAGTTACTTGGGAAGGGAACAGCGAGGGAAAAATAAGAGGGCTTCTGAACCATAAAGTTCTGACAGAACAAACCATTATTACACGACCACAACCATCACGCTAGAGAAAGTCTGCCACTTCTTTCTCCTGGTTCACAATGACAATAGGTGGTTTCCACGAGGAGGGAAAATAACACTCAAAAGTAGAAACTATTTTTTTTTAAAAGCAAGTTTTTGTTTCATAACTTGATGTTATCCAAAAGCAGACACACAGAACAGTAGAATTACTCGAGTCCCCAGTTTGTCCCTATTACTCATTTTGCAGCAAAGTGGCTTAACTATGAGTAATACTTCACAGTTCCAGCTGAAAGAATGGGGTTCCTGCTGCTGTCTGGAAGGAGGAGCCTGCATGTCCTCCCAGTTTGCTCCCACATTCCAAAGATGTATGGTTAGGGGTAGTAGTTGTGGGCATACAATGTTGGCACCGGAAGTGTGGCAACACTTGTAGTCTGCCACCAGCATGTCTTCAGACTGTTAAGTCACTGACACGAAAGATGTACTTCACTAAATGTTTTGATGCACGTGTAACAAATCAAAGCTAATCCTATTTCAAATCTCTCCTGAGGGGAATATAAAATAGGGAAAAAGTGAGGTAGCAATCAAGTGCTCAAAGTAATATCAATCACGGTTATAATTTCATTAATCAGGCAACATTTCACATGCTGAAGAAAGGTCATTACCTGGAGTAATACAAGAACGTGGTCTTGCTATCTTATGGCCTAATAAACGCAAAGCACTCCATGCACAGGCAAGAAGACAGAAAGAAATATAGCTTTATTAATTGTGTTACATGAAGGTGGAGGGAAGAACCAAATCTCTTGTGATATGGATACTAGGAATCACCAAGTGGTTTCGGTAGCCTGTCTGAAACTCCACCTAATGAAATTATTGACACATCAGAGTGCACAGCCTCAAAATAGAGGGACATCATTTCAACAGAGATGAGGAGGAATTTCTTTAGCCAGAGGCTGGTGAATCTGTGGAATTCATTGCCTCAGATGGCTATGGAGAACAAACCATTGAGTACATTTAAAGTGGAGGCTGATAGTTTCTTGATTAGCAAGGGTGTCAAAGTTTATGGGGAGTGGCAGGAAAATGGGGTTGAGTTAGGTAATAATCAGCCTAGATGGAATGGTGCAGCAGAGTCGATGGCCTGAATGACCCAACTCATGCCTCATCAGCAATAAGTGCACCATTAATGACAGGTGTCCATATCTCACCCAGTGTTTTAAGGCTCTTGGCAGGGTGTATGTGGAGGAAATGTCCTTCCTTGCAGGAGAATCAAGAACTCAAGGTTACTGCATCTGCTCATTTAACATGGGCATATGTTAAAATTGTTCCCTTCCAAGCACCACTAGGCCTCAGAACAATTCTTCCACAATGTGGTGGAAGAGTCTTTGAATATATTCAAGGCAGATATAGATGGATTTTCTACAAGGGGATGGAAGATTACCAAAGAAAAGGCATGCAGGGAGAGCTTGGTTTACAAGTCACCATGATTTTTAATGAATGAAAGAGCAAGTGATAAGGCAGATGAGCTTACTCTTACTCCTTACAGGTCTGTGTATACAAACACATGCTTTGTGCAGAACCTCACGCAGAGGGCAAATAAAAAAGGAAATGGATTTTTTCTCCTTTGCCAGACATGCAGCATGGAAAAGCCACAATTGCGAATCAATGCAGAAGGCAAGTCAGGATCAGAGTGTCGGCCAAATTCCTTATTAAAGGAAGCAATGGAAAAGTTACAGAGCTGCTGTCCCACAGTTCCTGTTCTCCAGGCTGTATACAGTCTGCATGGTCCCCATAAATCCATCTATTTGATCTAATCCCCCATTCATCCTCCTGGTTGAATATTGTCTTAAAAATGTATCTTTTGCCTGGAAGCCTACATATTTGGTACACATTCATATCAAATCCTGTGATCAACTCTGAAGAACGCTATTAAAAACCACACTTTGGCTGCCATCGAAACCCAATTTCCCTCGGGATCAATAAAGTATGTCTGTTTGTCCATCTGTCTGTCATCCTGGTGACATGTCTACCAATTCCAAACCATATCCTGGAGACACACTCATCAATTCCACACCACATCTTGGTTGGGCATCCTGGTGACACACTCATCATTTCAAAACCCCATCCCAGTGACACACTCATCATTCCACACCACATAGTTGGCCATCCTGGTGACACACTCATCATTCCACACCACATAGTTGGCCATCCTGGTGACCCACTCATCATTCCACACCACAGCTGGCCATCCTGGTGACACACTCATCATTCCACACCACATCTTAGTTGGCCATCCTGGTGACCCACTCATCATTTCAAAACCCCATCCCAGTAACACACTCATCAATTCCACACAACATGGTTGGCCACCCTGGTGACACACTCATCATTCCACACCACATCTTAGTTGGCCATCCTGGTGACCCACTCATCATTTCAAAACCCCATCCCAGTGACACACTCATCAATTCCACACAACATGGTTGGCCATCCTGGTGACACACTCATCATTCCACACCACATCTTGGTTGGCCATCCTGGTGACCCACTCATCATTTCGAAACCCCATCCCAGTAACACACTCATCAATTCCACACAACATGGTTGGCCATCCTGGTGACACACCCGCCAGTTCCAATTAACTATTATCCAGAGAGCTCTGAAGGCATTTAAACATGCCTTTGTCATGGGCACCGTCCCAAATTCCAGCTGTAAAAGTTTGCACATCCAAATTTCATCCAGTATTTTCTGGTGCTTTTATTCTTTCTCATGTCAGAAAGCTGTTTAATTACCTGCAAGTTCTTGCATGAATCAAGTATAATTCTGCAGAGTTTGTGAATTGGACTTTCATCCCGTACTACTTTAAATATTCAATGAGCCCGTTTGATCTGTTGTTCCGAGGGCACATCAAAGCCATCTTTAGCCACCTCACTGGGCAAAGTGTTTCTTGTGACACTCCCTCTTTCCCCCAACTGCCAACGATGGAAAACTAGTCAATTTTTAAAATATATTCCATAAGCATAGACACCGTAGAGTCGACACCATTGCAGACTGTGCCAGCCCCTTACAGGTTTACTGCGGTGGTAACTCAGGGAACAGATGGCAAAGACAGACGCAGCTCGGTGCTGCTCTGACACCACAGCAGAAGGGGGAAGAGAAGCAGCTCAGCAGTGGCAGGAACCCCAGGTAAACGGCTGCCACAAGGAGATAGTGCCATCTGGCTGCTTTCTAGTTAGCAGTCTCGTTGATCACGTTAGTGAACAAGGAAATGATGGGAGAAAAGATTACCCAACATCTTATTTCATAGTCAGAGAACAGGAAGAAGAAATAAACCTCCTGCACAGAACAGTCTATTGCATGCAGATATACTGACTCAGCAGATAGAAATGTTCTTCTTTAATTCAGGCTCTTGCGTAACGAATGTGAATGATAGCTGATATTCCCAGTAATCTTCCAGCACCAGCATTCATATGGCACTCCTGGCAAAACTGGAGCACTCTGGCTGAACACCATCTTCTCCTTGGCCCACAACCCCAGTGTTGTGGACAATCAGGGCTTTGTGGATGAATTTCTGAAACTCTTATGAAACAAGGTAGGAGTGAATCCAAACTCAGGTTGGAGGAACAACACCTTATATACTGGCTGGGTAGCCTCCAACCTGACGGCATGAACATTGACTTCTCTAACTTCCGTTAATGCCCCTCCTCCCCTTCTTACCCCATCACTGACATATTTAGTTGTTTGCCTGTTCTCCATTTCCCTCTGGTGCTTCCACACCTTCTCTTTCTCCCGAAGCCTCCCGTCCCATGATCCTTTTCCCTTCTCCAGCTCGGTATCACTTTCACCAATCAACTTTCCAGCTCTTAGCTTCATCCCACCCCCTCCAGTCTTCTCCTATCATTTGCATTTCCCCCTCCCCCCACTACTTTCAAATCTCTTACTATCTTTCCTTTCAGTTAGTCCTGACGAAGGGTTTCGGCCCGAAACGTCGACAGGGCTTCTCCTTCTAGATGCTGCCTAGCCTGCTGTGTTCCACCAGCATTTTGTGTGTGTTTATAGGAGTAATTAATACTTTTCCACAAAAAAAAGGATGCAAATCCATCGTTACAAGGTTCAAACACACAAAGTGCTGGAAGAACTCAGCAGTTCATGCAACATCTATTGAAGGAATAGACAGTCAATGTTTCAGAAAGACCCTTCATTAGGACATGGGGCAAAATGTCAACCGTTAACTCCCCTCCGTAGATGCTTCTTGCCTTGCTGAATTCCTCCAATATTTTGTGTGTATTGCTTCGGATCTGTAGCATCTCATGTTAAACAGACACTGCCCTGTTAAGCCAAGATTTTAGGAGGGAATGAAGAAGATAGAAGCAGGGCAGAAATGGAGACACAAGAGACTTCAGATGCTTTAAATCAAAAAGACAAAGGATGAGGAACTCTGTCAGACAGCATCTCTGAAGGCAAAGGCAATTAATGTCTTGGGTTCAGACTCTGCATTAGAACTCTGGCAAAAGAGAAGGTTATAAACCAGCCACATTCAGATTGTCAGCCAGGGATGAGAGCCCAGGACAGGGGCAAGCATACAAATGCTGGAGGAACTAATGAAAGAAACATCAACGGTTTAATTCTTTCCAGAGATGCTGCCTGACCGGCTGAGTTCCTCCAGCATTTTGTGCGTGTTGCTCTGGATTTCCAGCATCTGCAGAATCTCTTGTGTTTCTGAGGGAACCATGTACTTCTGAATTTGGGGATTGGTACTGCGCTCTTACATTTTAATAACCATTTTAATGCGCGCACACAAAAAACATTTGCGAGAAATATTGGTGTGAAGTTGCTTAGAGCCATCTAGTGGTGAGAAAAGGAACTGATGCATCGACACATCCTGAAATTGCACGATCGGATTTGTTTGTTGGGGCAGAGATCAATTCCAGAGCAACTGCAAAACTTAAAATCTACAATAAAACACTATAATTTGTAAGGTTAACTGGATTCTTCCCTTACAAAGTGTATGAGTATGATACACATTGCCATAACATGAAGTTTTATGTCTAAGCCTATAGTCCTAATTCAAAATTTCAGAAATATGCACAAGTTATTGGATTCAGGCCAAAATCAGTTGAAGTAGTTCAATACGGGGAGGTCCTGAATAAAGGAGGCAACCCTAAAACCAGTCTGAAGCCATGGATAACACAAAATGTCCGTGGGCTCCCGGTGCAAATTCCCTCAGGCCTTGTACCTTTCTACCAATGAGTCATCAAGCAGATAATTGAACTGCAAGTGGTCAGAAGAAACAAGAGTTTGAGCGTATTTTGAAGTAGTGTGTAAATGAAGGCTTACACTGATCTCATCACACATTAGTTATAGAAAACTGAAGTGGCTACACAAAGCAGAAAAGTGCAGTGCCTACTAGGCCAAAGGAAATTTCCTGTCACCAAGTGTGAGTTTTCCTCCATACGGAAACAGTAAAGGTTCAGACTGAAGCAATTTGCTAAGATTTGCAGGTTTGAAATGAACGCAGGCCACATGTCAGCCAGTGCACACTAATACCGGACATGGGTTACTGGGCAGTGAAGCTCTTTGGGCCAGAAGGGACTGTTGGGCACTGCATCCCTAAATTAAAAAACAATTCCCAGCATTGTCTGCAAGGAGTTTGTATGTTTTCTGAACAGGTTGATCATGAAAACATGATAAAAGATTCCACCCACAAAACAGATTCCATTTTAAGCAACACACTCAAAATGTTGGAGGAACTCAGAAGGTCAGGCACCATCTATGGAAATGAGTGAACAATCAAAATTTCAGGCCAAGACCTTTCTTCAGGATTGATAAAGAAGGGGGAGAATGCCAGTATAGAAAGGCTGGGGCAAGGGGTAGGAGGCTAGCGAGAAGGTGACAGGTGAAGCCAGGTCGGTGGGAAAGGTAAAGGGCTGGAGTGGAGGAGAGTGGACCACAGAAAAAAGGGAAGAAAGAGGGTCACCGAGGGGGAATGTGATCAGCAGTTAAGGAGGAGCCAAGAGACCAGAGTGGGAAATAGAAGCGGGAAGGGGCAAGCGAAAGAAAAAATAATTCCGAGTGGATCACACTCTGGTGGCCCACCCACAATCTGGTCAAGCAAAAGAAAACATGAAGTCCATTTTGTCAGCTGTACTCAGTGCATGTTCAGCATCTGTTACTTAATTAACCAACTTTAATTCACGACACAAATGGAGGAGAGGTTTCTGTGGGTCGTTATTACAGCACATTTGAGATGCAGAACCTAACACTTCCACACAGGTATGATACTGTTGGGTTTAACAAAGCCTTAGCAATTTTCCAAGTGAGTTGCATCGCTTTCAACCCAGTTGAAAATGTTCCAGACCAGAGTGACCAGATTGTGGGTGGGCCACCGGAGCGTGATTCACTCGGAATTCTTTCCCAAACAACATCAGGCACCAGCTCCTCTGGTTACCAAGTTCCTGGTTCTTGGCTGCCTCACAAGATGCAGCTACAGAAGGGCCCCCAACTCTGATGGACAGCCAGAGATAATCTTAACAGACAAGCAGCCCACGCCAACCCGCATTAACCTGCCACCAGCTTGCTCACAATAATCAAAACATTCCTGCAGTTCAACACTCAAATCACCCTGCCCCTTAGCAACCGTGTGCAAACAGCTGGAGATTTATCCCACTTTACTCCATCTTGAGCACCACCTTGTAATTAGTTAATTTGGCTGTGGCTTGGGTTAACTGCTAACAAGTATACATTGTTAGAGAGGCAAACAGACTTCTCTCAATGCAAGAAACTACCACATGACATCTTGGGCTTCTCCCCCACCCCTTCCCAACTCGCTCAAACTACAAGAGATGCTGTTAGTCGAGTCAGCATCCCAGTAAATCTCCTCAGCACCCTCTCTAAAGTCATGATCTCAATAAATGGCAGAGCTGGCTTCAAGAAGCAGATGGCCTTCTCTTGTACTGATGAAGGGTCTTGGCCCAAAATGTCGTCAGCTTATTCCTCTCCATAGAAACTACCTGAGCTGCTGAGTTGCTCCCACATTTTGTGGAATTCCAGCATCTGCTGGATCTCATGTTTCAAACCTAATGCTCATAGATGGCTCCACAACAACAGTGACCCCGGGCAGCAGGTTTAACCAGGGTTTACCAGCAATCAAAAGCCTTTGTAAATAGGAGTCCATTTAACAGTGCAAGGTACCAATGGGGAATTAAACTGCTCTGTGCAGGCAGCCACATCAATTGCTGAACTAAAATGTCACAGAGGAAACTGAAGATCCAAGATTCATGTTGGTAATTAGCTGATTGGAAGCTTTTTCAGCGTAACGACTGGAGCAGAGTACCCAAAGATTAAACAAGTTAAAATGCACATCTGCACTTAAGCACAGGAACGCAGCAGAAAATGGAATAATATGCATTTTCATAGACAGTACCTGTAAAGCCCCTTGAATCAAACTACTGGTTTCAGGCAAAGGCAGCACATTGAACAGCTGCTGGGCTTTGCAGATTAAGAGTGGAGTTCCCGCTAATCTTTTTTCACAACTGTGCACATCAACCATCTCTCTGAACAGGGAAGTTTTACACGGCCTGAAACTGCACAGCATTTCAATGTTTTTTTGAAATATGTATACCATGAATATCTTAAATGAACATAGAGAGCTACAGCACATTACAGACCTTTGGCCCACAATGTTGTAACCTACTCCAGAAATTGCCTAGAATTACCCTACCACATAGCCCTCTGTTTTTCTAAGCTCCATGTATTTATCTAGGTGTCTCTTAAGAGACCCTATTGTATCCGTCTCCACCACCATCACTGGCAGTGCATTCCACACACCCACCGCTCTCTGTGTGGAAAAACTTACCTCTGACATCCTCCTTCTACCTACTTCCAAGCACCTTCAAACTATGCCCCGTTGTGTTAGCCATTTCAGCCCTGGGAAAAAGCCTCTGGCTATCCACATGATCAGCATCTTATACACCTCTATCAGGTTACCTCTCACCCTCCATCGCTCCAAGGATTAAAGGCCAAGTTCACTCAACCTATTCTCATAAGGCATGCTCTCCAATCCAGGCAACATCCTGGGATATCTCCTCTGCACTCTCTCTATAGTTCCCACATCCTTCCTGTAGTGAGGTGACTACAGGAAATTGGAAAAAAGGTCACATGCTTTTGATTTGAAGGATATAATGAAGGACAATTAAAAAGAAAATCTTGCACTTATAAACTTTCCCATCTGTCTTTATTCCAGCTGTGTGACAACAAAGGCTGTGAGCAGGGGAGCATTTCCGTTACTGTGCACCCTACAGAGAGCAGTGGAGGAGTTTCAGGCCTGAACGTCCTGTCTTACAGTACAACAGACAATTCTAATCAGCACAGGCACCTCAGAACCAAGCTTGTGCTCAAAAGCTGTATACTTCCGAAGATCTGCATACTTGGAAACCCACTGGTAACTCAGTGCCTATCAACATAAACATTCACCCAGTTCAGGACAAAAACCCAAATGGAACATGATGCCATCTGCTGGTTATCAATAATTCGATCACAAAGCCTCTCTTTTTAAAGTTTTATTTGTCAAGACATACATCAGAACATAGTGAAGTGCATTGTTTGCATCAAATTGGTGAAGATAAGGCTGGGGGCAGTCTGCGCTGCCCACAATACTAACTCTAACCATACACCTTTGGAATGTGGAGGAAACCCACGAAATCACAGGGAGAACATACAGTGCAAAGTCCTTTCAGACAGTGGTGGGAACTGAACCACAAAAGGTGATTACTGACACTGCAATAATTCAACAAGTTCAGGACTAACCGCTACACTAACGTACACACCAAACTCATCACTCACAGGTCACAGCACGCAAGAACCAGGCAAGTACCAAGAGAGATTCCATGTGCATCATCTGCCAACAGATCCAAGGTCCTCTCAAATCCTCCAAATGGCACAACATGATTCCAATGGACTAAACTGTGAAGCTTCCTTCTCAGGTCCCACCATCTCAATCACACCAATCACCTCTCTCCCTTCCAATTGAAAGGGTATGCAAAGGTTTACTAGGGGTGCTTGCAGAACAATGAGATCAAGTAGACCAAGCCTCTAAAGACAGTTCTGGATGTAAAACTAGCAAGCTGACATCAGAGTAAACTCATCTGTTCACACAGCATGTATCTAAAAGTTAATGGTTGTTAAACAATCTTCTACAGAAATGGGAGAAGGAGAAACCTCTCCAGTACACTTTGCACTCCAGGACCATCTCCTCCTGTCATCTGAAGCTCGACTCAACTCTTAGCAATCATCATGACTTGTTTTATTTATCAAGTTGGTCAACATTTGAAATACCTGCAGAGCTTCAATTCCTCTTGAACAGTCTTCATGGCTCCAAAGAAATCATGGTCAATTAACTTGAACTGGAGTTAGTTTTTTCAGGTTAATCAATGGGCTGGTGGCAAAGTTGGTACCATCTAATGACAAAATTAAAATCAGCAACCAGAAAGTATCTGAATTGGCCTGCAAGTTAATGAGTCCATCCTGTAACATCTATGGTTCTTGTTAATCCTGGTACTGAACCACTATTTACATGATTCTCTCCACTATTGTACTTGGAAGACAATTCCAGGCACTGACCTACAAGACACAGTCGCAGCACTTGCAATGTCTGTTACATAGGTAAACTTCAAACCTATCTCTGACATCCACCTATACTTTCCTCCCAACAACTTAAAATTATGCCCCCTGGTATTAGCCATTTCCATCTCGCAGAAAAAGCCTCTAGCTGTCCACTTGATCTATGCCTCTTATCTTGTACACCTCTATCAAGATAGCTCTCATGCTCCTTCTCTCCAAAGGCATAAGTCTTAGTAGGATTGTATTTGCCTTGTGTGCAGCAAAATTGCATTAGGTTAATGGATCATCCCCTTTCTAATGGAATGCAAAAACCACCTGGACACATGACATAATTTCCACTTGCACAAAATGAGGGCACGAATAGAAGCCAGCGTACATGTTAGATTCTAAAATGGTTGATTAATAGTCATAAGCAAATTGGCCTGGAAGCAATTCCTCTCCATAATACAGCAATTTTACAAACTAACTGACTGCATATGGTGCAACCTCTACTTCCTTCAGAGTTTGTGGAGATTCAGCATGACATCAAAAACTTTGACAAGCCTCTAGAGATGTGTGGTGGAAAGTGTATTGACCAGCTGCATTATGGCCTGGTATGGGAACATCAATGCGTTTCAATGATAAATCCTAAACAAAAGGTAATGGACTTGGGCCAGTACATCACAGGTAAAGCTCTCCCAACCACTGAGTACATCTACATGAAACACTATTGTAGAAAAGCAACATCCATCATCAAAGATCCTCACCACCCATGCCATGCTCTTTTCTTGCTGCTGACATCAGGTAGAAGGTACAAGACTCTCAGGATTTGCACCACTGAGTTCAAGAATAGGTACTACCCCTCAACCATCAGGCTCTTGAATAAAAGATAACTACACTCACCTATTGAGATGTTCCCACAATCAATTATCTCACTTAAAGGACTCTTTAATAATTACTTATATTTGCATATGCATAGTTTGTTGTCTTATACACATTCATTGATCCTGTTTACAGTTACTATTCTCTAGATTTGCTGAGTATGTCCACAGGAAAAGGAATCCCAGAGTTGTATGTGGTGACTTGTATATACCCTGATAATAAGTTGTACTTTGAACTTTGAACTCATGACCATTGCTTATGAAGCACCAAGAAAACAGGGAACAACCCAAGCAGTATACAACTGCAGCGTCCTTGGTGTGAGATGCATGTTATTGTTCCAAATGAATACTAAATCAGAGTTCCCTTGATGGTGGCTGTGATCCAATGCTTTGCACCTCAAAGCAAGGTGCCACAATACTGGGCAGTCAGCCTATTTGGCAGTGGCATAGCCCCATTCAACAACTTGTGCACAAAGTGCCAGAGAGTTGCTTTTGACATACTCCTGCCCAATTTCACCAAGTTTTCAGGACATTGTACTTGATGAACCAACAGAATCAACGCTCAGCTTCTAGGTAACTTGGTGACCAATTCACCATAGCCAGCAATCATCTTGGATTGGATCCTGCACATACTGTGCTCAGTCTCAGACTTCACATTTTAAACATACATCATAAATTACACTTAAAGAATCCATTAGGAGTATCCAGAGAAGAGGAAACATATAACCATTACCAAATCTCACCACCCCACACTTTAGAGAACTGTACTGAAAGCTGGATCATGTGTGCTTGATTATAAGAATAAATGTACAAAGGGTAAAGGCATCTTATTAAGCAACCATAAAGGGAAAAGGGTAAGCTTTCAATTAACAAGGCCACCAAGTCGTGCTTGCTTCATGTTTTGTACTGGTCTGTATTTGTTTAATTTCTGGTACTTGCCAATTATGTGGAACATAATTGGTATTTAAGGATTCTGCTGAACAGCCTTGTCCTTTGAAGACAGGTTGCACAGTACTTACTTCAATCACCTTGCATTCCAAGGTTCTGCATGCTGACAAGCTATCCGAAGCAACACACACAAAATGCTGGAGGAACTCAGTAGGTCAGACAGCATCTACGGAACTTGGCTGGTGGTTTCCACAACTCAGTGAAGAATATTAAAACATCACCCTGTGATCAAACAATTCCTCTAAAGATTAGATCGGTATGAAGCAGCATTTAACAAGAGATGCTATTGCAAGACTGATGGCAGAAGTCAAAAAGCTCACGACAAAACTTGTAGCCCATACCTCCTGTCAATATGCCTGCTTTGCAAACTGTGACACACTCCAGATTCTTGCACCTGATACAGCAGAGATCTTAGTATCTAGTGTGGACTGAGAGGAGCAAAAAGATAAATAGTTTTGAAAATAATTTCAATGGTAAAAGAAAGAAAGGGAGGGTGGTAGAAATTAACAAAAGTTAAGAGAAATCGATGCTCATACCCATTGGGTTGGAAGCTACCCAAATGGGGTATTATATTTTGCTCCCCCAACCTGAGGGCAGCCTGATCAGTCGACATAACGACCCCAAACAACAATGCCCTCCACCAGTTACGCACAGATTACTGACAGCACCTCATTTCTAACTGAGTGCCCATAGACAGTAGGCATACGGAGCACCATTAACCCTTTCAGCAGCACACCACGTTCATGTGTTAATATATCTACTCTCTGCAACCCCTTCCAATAACACTTCTTCAGCAGCTTATGGCATTAACTCACCGGCACCTCCCAATGGCAATTAAGGGTAGCAACATGCTCATCTTCCCAGTGACACCCACATCCCAGAGGAGGAATAGAAAAGCCAACTGCTAACTCTGCCATCATTCATCAGCCTAACGTAGCCCATTGTAAGCTTAAAAAAAAGATTGATGTCATGAATGGACACAAGACTGATAGAGGCTGATCACTTGGGGTAAGGGGAGAGGATACCAGCTGGAATCACACCATAGACAACTTCAAGAAGTAGTGTTCCACCTCCTGTGCCCCCCCCCCCACCACCACCAACAGTAGACTTAAGAGGGCTCTCTGAATGCTAATAAAACTTGGATTGCCAAATACCAGCATTCACTTAATGCAAGGGAAGACACAAGGCTGACACTGAAGAGATATGGATCAACACGCATTATATGGAGCAAGCACAATGGGTTTAATTTCTTGTCCATCTCAAAATGCTATTAAAACAAATCATTTATCCAGTGTTCAAGTTACAGATACAATGTCAGTGTGGATTTTGGCTTTGAGCCAACTCAGTCAGGGGGAAAGACAAAAATAAACCACTTCCATGGCTAGTTTTGGTAAAGTACCTCTGTGATAGCAAATTCATCCTGTGCTGTCAGCAGTGAAACAAACAGGGTATTAGCAATAAAATCTCTCACTCAACAAGCTATGTTTGGAATGACTTCCCTGGAACATAAATTTCCCACATGGAAGAGAAAACTGTTCTGCAAAGTTGGAGCATGGATGTTTCTGGCAAGTTCAGAATGGAGCAAAAATATGGACAACTTAGAAGAAAGTGACCATGTTCAGTTCATGAGTTCATCTGCAAACCCCCATTTGTAAGATTAAAGTGTAGTAAAGAATCTGAAGTTCTATCCCATCTTGATACCAATGCCGTGGATGGAGAAGGGAGTGGTTCTGGAGGCAGAATTTAAAATAAGAGGACTTTAACTGATTTATTCAGTGATACAGTGCACAGTAGCCCTTCCAGCTACTCTGAGCGATGCCACACCAGAAAACTCCAAAAAAAACTTGATTAACCCTAACCTAATCCACAAGACAATTTACAAGGATCAATTAAACTACCTGGGTACATCTTCGGACTGTGGGAGGAAGCAGGATAAACCCACACATTCCACGGGGAAGACTTACAGAACAGTGTCAGAACAGAGCTGTGAATTCCAGAACACCCGGAGCTGTAATAGCGTCACGCTGGCTGACAACTTCAAATTATTCAACAGGTCATTGCTTCTCCCCACACACACGAGTTGTGGCACATTTAAAACAAAATGAAATGGGGACTGACTGAAATGTTGGGTGGGGTACTTATGAGGATATTAATAGATTTAGAAACCGATATACTGATGAAAGGGACAAATAGCTGGTAGTTGGACTTTAATGGTGAGAAATGAAAGTGGTAGGGAAATGGAGTATAGGCAATGCAAACTATGGAGAATTAAAGGGGAAGAACTGATCAAGCCTTATGTGCATAGCTTATTGAAAATAGAACAAACAAGGTGGTTACAAGTCTAGCCAGTGAGACCCTCTCAATGCTCTATCTCCCCCCCCCCCATCTCTGCTGTCTCTCTTAACACCGACCAGCTTGTAATCCATCCCCTTCCTCCCCCCCAAATCTTTTTATTCTACCATCTGCTCCTTACTTTCCAGTCCTGAAGGATCTCAGCCTGAAACGTCAACTGTTTATTCCTCTCCATAGTTGCTGCCTGACCTACCGAGTTCCTCCAACATTGCGTATGCTGGAAATCGGCAGAATCTCTTGTGTTTCTTCTGAGCAAGATGGTGGACCAGTGTGTTGGAGAAGCATGAGGGGCAGCAGTGAAGGCAGATTTGTTTTCTCAAGGGGTTAGGATGATATCTGAGTTTGAAGGAATATGGGGCAGGTGAGAGAGAGGTATGAGTGTGGGACTGGCAGGATGCTTCTTACAGACATTCCTTGAATGCACCAACCATTTTATGATTCTGAAAGGAATGACTGCTGTTACAGGAATAAGTGAAGGAAAATAAAATCAGGTACAAATCAGATACAAGAGTTGAGTTCTTATTGAGTTTGGCAGCGAGATCAGTGGTGTTGCAAATCTACAACATTTGCAAAACCACCAGTGAGTCAGAAACCTCCCTCCACCACTCCATATGCAAAATTATTATTTATCTTCAATTGCAAAATATTGTCTTCCAGTCACTCCTTGTATTTAATATACCCATCTGGAGTCAAAGTGTAACAAGAACTAAATATAATAAAAAGAATCTTGTTCCGTCTCCAGCTTTAATTAGTGCTCCCCAAACAAAATCCAAACCACTAATTACACGTGCCCATAGCAACATGCAGAAACAAACATGGAAAACCTTCCACAAAATGGTCATTAAATTATTGGCTCTATGCACTGTACATGGTGTGCTAGATGAGAGAAGCAGCAAATTTAAGAAAGAATTTCACAAAGCAGAGCCGACGTTTACCATCCGTTAACACTTGGGTGGTTTTCCACAGTTTCCTGGAAACTTTGGTTGTTCATGTGGTGGGCCAGGTCTTTGCTGGGTGTTTCTCTTCCTTCCTTCCTCCCATTGTCAAACACACAGGTAGGCCTGAGAAGCTGAGGGCATCCTTCCTGAACAGAGATTCTATGTGGAAATGCAACTACAAAGCTAAAGAACAAAGGTAAAGGAAGAATGGGTCATTTGCTACAGCTCTGGCCAAATGACTTCAATTCTACCCTCTTTGCCTCCTGCAATTTAAGGAAAATATTCCACTTGCCTTTTTCATTAGTTACTGCCCCACTGCTCTATTATGGCATCATTAATAATGGACAAACGTCTTCTGACAACGTAACTCTTCCCCTTCTTCTGCCTGTCCAAGAGGATTTCTCTCTTCCAGAAGAATAAATGTTATCGATCCTAAAGGCAATTGTTTGTCCAACAGAAGACGAATCCTGTGCCAAGCCTTCACCGATTTAATTCCAGTTCAAAATTCACTTAGATAATCTACGTTTGGCAAATTATCATTAAGGGATATCACAAAGACCACAGCTTTAAGTTGAAAGGGTGACTTTTTACCACAGAGATTGTTGACCCAAAATGTTAACACTGTTTCTCTCTCCATGGGTACTACCTGCCCTGCTGCCTAATTCAATCACTTTTATTCAAGCACGATTTTGCTCAGATTCAGAGTTGTCACATATAAACTGAAACATACAGTGAAATGCATTGCTGGCATTAACAATCAAAGATGTGCTGAGGGTAGGCCAGAAGTGTCACTACACGTTCCAACACCAACATTGCACGTCCACAATGTTGAACACTACACAGAACACAAACAGCAGCAACAAAGCAAAACAAGAACAAAAACAAGCCCCCTCACATATATACAAAACTTGTATATGCCTGTCAGAAAAAAAGGAAAAGATATCAGGTTTAGGGAACCTTGGTTTTCAAAAGAGATTGAGGCCCAAGTTAAAGGGGGCAAAAAAAGGGTGCACAGCAGGTACAGCCAGGTAGGAACACATGAAATGTTGGTGGAGTACAAGAAATGCAAGAGAACACTTCAAGAAATCAGGAGGGCTAAAAGAAGGCATGAGGTTCCCTGGCACAAGGTGAAGGAGAAACCTAGAGGATTCTGAAAATATGTAAAGAGCAAAAGGCTTGCAAGACACAAAATTAGTCCTCGGGAAGAACAGAATGTTAATCCACGCATGGAGCCAGAGGAGACGGGGGAGACCTTATATGCATTTTTTTGCAACTGTATTTACTCAAAAGAACAAAGTCAAGGGAAGGCAAAACAGCATCAACTTCATGAACTCGATATTGATTACAGAGAAGGCGTTTGCTGTCTTGAAGCAAATTAGGGTGGATAATCCCCAGAGCCTAACAAGATGTTCCCTCAAACCCTGCAAGAAGCAAATGCAGAAATTGCCAGAGTCCTAGCAGAGATATTTAAATCACCCTTCGCAACATGTGAGGTACAAGAAGATTGGAAGATAGCCAATGTTGCTCCACTGTTTAAGAAATGTCTAAAAGTACACCAGGAAATTATAGACCAGTGAGCCTGACCTCAGTAGTGGGAAAGTTATTGGAAGAATATATGAGTATTTAGACAGACAGGCTGATTAAGGATAGTCAGCATGCCATCATGTATGGTAGGTCATGTCTAACTAATCTTGTAGAATTTTAAGGAAGTTGCCAGGAAAATTGGATCTGGGAAGGCAAGGCAGTGTATGTTGTCTACATGAACAATGGAAAGGCATCTGGCAAGGTTCTGCATGGGAGGTTGGTTAAGAAGATTCAGTTGCTCAGCATTCAAGATGTGGTAGTAAACTGGATTAGATATTGACTTTGTGGGAAAAGCCAGAGAGTGGTATAAGATGGTTGCCTCTCTGTGACTAGTGGAGTGCCGCAGGAATTGGTGCTGGGTTCATTAATGTCTGTCATCTATATTGACAGTCTGGATGATAATGCCGTTAACTGGATCAGCAAAATTGCGGGTGACACCAAGACTGGGGAAGACCATCATGGCTTGCAGCAGAATCTGGACCAGCTGGAAAAACGGACAAAAAATGGCAGCTGAAATTTAATGCAAACAAGTGCAAGGTGCTGCACTTCAGGAGGTCCACCCAGGATAGGTCTTACATAGTGAATGGTCGGATACTGAGGAGTGGGGTAGGACAAAGGCATCTGGGAATATAGGTATATAATTCATGCAAAGTGGCATCACAGGTTGATAGGGCTGTGAAGAAAGCTTTTGGCACACTGGCCTTTATAATTCAAAAAAGTATTGAGTACAGGAGATGGAAGATTATGTTGAAGTTGTATAAAACATCGGTGAGGCTTAATTTGGAGTACTGTGTGCAATTTTGGTCACCTAGCTACAAGAAAGATGTAAATAAGGTTGATAGAGTACAGAGAAAATTTACAAGGATGTTGCTGGGTCTGGAGGACCCAAGTTATATGGAGATATTGAATACTTTAGGACTTTTTTCCTTGGAACATGGAAAATTCAAAGAAGATTTGATAGATGTATAAAAAATTATGAGGGGTATAGATAGGATAAATGTGAGCAGGCTTTTTGCACTGAGGTTGGGTGGGACTACAACTAGAGGTCATGGGTTAAGAGTGAAAGGTGAAAAGTTTAAGCAGAACATGAGGGGAAACATCTTCACTCAGATGCTCATGAGAGTGTGGAACGAGCTGCTGGAGCAAGTGGTGCATGTGAAATTGATTTCAGCATTTAAGAGAAGTTTGGAAAGATAAATGGATAGTAGCGATATGGTGGGCTATGGTCCCAGTGCAAGTCATTGGAAGAAGGCAGTTTAAATGGTCCAGCGTGGTCTAGATGGGCTGAAGGGCTCACTTCTGTGCTGTACTTTTCCATGGTTGCTCTAAATAGGACTCTAACACCAGGATAGGCCATCTCTGGCCCTTGCAGTCTAGGGCTCCTTAACTCCTTCCTTCAGTCTGTATAACAGGAGAGGCTTAGCTGTGGATCAACAACCAGACATCTACCATCATGGAGCAGCCCTCAACAGTATGAAAGCAAATTAGAGAAACACACACCTAAACAATACTCTGTTGTGTTTTAAACTTGCTGACTTCAATGTCAAGAACTTTGATGAATTAAGATTGAACACCAATCCAGGAATGGGATTTACAACTTGGAATTGGGGGTAATTCCATCCTCCAATGGTGAGTTTATTTTTTTAATTAACAGTAGCACAGTAAAACCAACGAACCTGAAGCTGAAATAACTAAGACTGCCACCGTTCCTTTCCAGTGGTGCAGGACATCCATGCCAAACTGAGTGAAGTATTGGACTTGGTCTGTAAAATTGTTAGTTTTCTTGTATTTTAACTTTCTTATATGTATTTTTATATCATCACCTATATATGTGTAATTGTTCTGTAAGTTTTTCAGTGCTTATAGTTGCCTCTGTATTTTTCTGCAAACTTCTTGGTTTCATGACAAGTGTCACATGACTTGAATCTGGCTATTTTATTGGTTAACCATAGTCAATGGAATTTTCTGTTCTCAATGGTCTGATACAAGATCACAGCACACTGAGTTTCTTTCCCTGCTCCTTCTGTCTGCTCTTTATCTTTTCTTTGTCGGTTGCCATGGTTCTTCCTGTCCAATCTTTGCTCTTGTAACACTTAAAAATTATAAGCAGCAAGTCTTAAGCCTCATTCTTGACTTCGGAAGAACCTTTGGATCAGGATCCAATACAGGAGAACTGAAGGCTATATGAACCCATCTTTCACATAAAATATATAACCATGCGCATGTGACAAGGAAGTAGCAAACAACCTTGTTTTCTATTGTCATGCAAATCCCAATTCCCCCAATAATGCCAATTCCAACTATACCATGAATGATTACCCTGCTGCACAGATCAGTGTGTGCAAAACAAAGTACTCCCAGTTAATTTAACAAGTACGAAAACAAAACAGATGCAAATTAGAATTAAAAGCCTCCACTAAATTACATTAAAAAATCATGTTGCCAAGTAGATAATCCCAAGAATAAAATGTCATCAATTGGGTATATAATTATTTAAATGTCACTGATTAACCCAATTTATTTTTAGAACTGTGGCCTTGTAGATGGATTTGGTATCTGCAGGATAGGCTGTTCCATTAGTGGAAACAATTCACTGCTACCTATTGACCCAAGTAATGGGTCATTGCCAGAGAGGAGCTTTCACCCCCCCCACCCACCAAAAAACATCTGTCCTCACAAGAGCTAGCACAGAAAAAACAAAGGGATGCAAGCCTCTGTAGTAAATGCACCTAAATTTTATACACATGACATTTCCTGTTGGCCACCTTTGTACCTGGCACAAGGCAGAAGGCTCATGTGGTTGAATCATCCAATAGGAGTCTCAGTTTCAACACACACTTCAGTCCCTTTGTGACTAGCCAATTAATAGGTGGCTTAATATATTCGGATACCTGAACCTCAAAAGACCCTTTTAGCTTCTTCAATAAATCGTGTGGATTTGTGCTAAAGTTAATTCAGGTGCTTAACTGAGAAGCAACCTGATAATGAAACAATGTATAGGCAGGCAGTGAAAAGATTAGACACTGTTAGTGCATCAAAGACTGCAGGTCAACAACTGGATCAGTCAACCAATTTGTTTAGACTACCTGTTCTTAAAGTCGTTTCTCTCCAGGGTACATAAAAAATCAATATTTTCTGCAATTATTTCCTAGAACCAATGCCAATTAATGCAAATTACTGGAAGTACAAAACTCAGAAACAGACAAAACAAAGGAATTACTAATGCTGCGCATAAGGAAGTCTTGAGGATGTTGATACAAAGGACAGGCAATTTGTTTTAAGCCAGCATTCTCTACCCATCACCATCTTCAACGTCAGTTAAATAGAACTGGTGTAAGTAGAATGACATCACCCAGTTTACAAGATAATCGTCAGCCAAAATAATTCACCCAAAAATCAGTTCCATTTTGTTTAAGCCTGCCAACTCAGTATAAAAACAAATTATCTGCCCCACATCTGAATTAAGGCTGCAAACTTAATTTAAAAATGTCCAATTCCCTTCAAAATGTTGACTTTCAAGTCCATGTTAACAGCTCAGATTTTATGAATTAAAAAAAAAATTAAAAACAAGCTTTGGTCAATTAATTTGCTGAAGGCATCACAGATCTGAAGGATTTATTAATCGCTTCAGGAGCAGTTCCAAGAAACACAGTGGGCCCAGTGTGTAGTGTGATTTATGAGACATTTGAAAAGTGGTGTGCGTGAGGTTTGAAGTTAACAGTTCATGGATTGCAGCCATATGAATGTGTAGAAAAGACAAGGGTCTGATTGGAGACACGATAATCCTATTCTTCTCCCCACCGTAGATCGGTAATTCAACCCAGTATTTTCAATAAATCTGAACATGCGTAATGATTAAAACAGGAACCTCATTAACATGACGGACATGGTTACTGCAAAAATGAATGAGGCAACTTCAGACCACCATTATAATATTTTGATGAACTGATAGGTGCTTTGAAAAACTATTCTTGCTCCCAAAAATGGGAAATACTTTTCAAATAGACCTAAGCTCTCAAATATAGTAAACAATTTTAAAAGCCTAGATTTTAACAGAGGGCCACAATTTGAAATCAAATTGCAACTTCAAAAACACTAACTAATGATGTTACTGTTGGATCAAAACCAAATAAGGCATCTGCTGAAAACTTAAATGATCCCTTGAAACTTCTTGACAGGTCAGGTAGTATCTGTGGATGAGAGGCTATCAAGTTGGAAATCTAAAGTTTTGCATTTCTTCCCTTCAGCTGCTGTCTGATCTACTCACTAATCTCAGCTTTGTCTGTTGCCATTATCTGCTGAATCCAGTCCTGGGCTCCAAGCATTGCAAGATCATAAATGGATTACAGGGGGAGCAAAACAGAAGTCTACAAGCCACATCTCACTGAGGTGGAAGGGTCAGTAGATTTAAACTTTTGGCATTGATATATGAGAGGGTCTGCCCTGGGCTCAGCACACATGTCAACACAAAGTGCCCTACTTTCTTAGGAGTTTGAGTGGATTTGGCATGTCACCAAAATCTTTGACAAATTTCTCTATCTGCACAGTGGAGTATACCCTTTCTGATGCCATCACAGCCTGATAAGCAAAGACCAAAACCCAAAAATCAAGACAATAGAAAGTGGCTGATAGAGCCCAGTTCACCACAGGCGAAACCTCCCTACCACTGAGTGATGCCACAAGTAGGCAGCATCCATCAAAAAGCACACCATCCAGAAATGCTCGTTTTTTTTTGCTTCTACCGTTGGGTGCAGAAGCTCTTGGTTCAGAAACACTAATTAAGCAATGACCAACAGGCTCCTGAACAACTTCACTCATCAAAACTCTGAACTGACTCTACAACTAACTGTGTTCTCAGTATTATTCTTATTTGTGCAGTTCTTATTTTGCACATTTGTTGTTTGTCATTGTCTGTTCCTGTCCCCTCCCCGTAAATGCAAGTAAATGAACCTCAAAGTACTATATGATAACATACATACTTTGAAAAGAATTTACTTCGAACATTGATACACAGAAGGTATGTGCCAAAGATTAGAAACTATGTCTTTTCCTGATCTAACAGCAAATATTAAGGCTTGTAAAATATAGAGTCCATTTAATGATTAAAAGGACAGAATTACCAATGGTGAAACAAATCAGTCTTCCAAGAGTTCCAGGGACATTTAAAAAAAAGGAAGCAGAATTGTTAAGCAGAAACATGTGAATGTGAAATTTCCAGTAGCTCTTCAAAAGGAAAATGTTCAAAGTCAAATGTTAAGGCTGGTGTTGCTGGTCAGGTCAGCTACAGGGAAATTAACCATTTCAAAACAAAGCTGCAGACAAGGCAAGCTTTGGGTTGAAACCACCTTTCTTTGTCTGAACTATAACCAAATATCACATCACATCAACTTGTTTTCTTAATGTTCCTTCAGTTCTGGTCAGATAAATGTTGACTTGTCAAACTCAAAATTAAATTGTTAAAAGGAGCTGAAGACCCAGGCATGGAACTGGAACTGAGGAGTAACAATTTCGACCAGACTAAGTATTAAGAACATGAAAACTGATCTCAGCCCAAAATAGAAATCAATAAACCTATTATTCATTTTCATACCACTATGGCAAACACTGCCGTTGTTTCCTACACTCCTGGTTATCCATTAAGCAACCATGTTCCATCTTCTTTGCTGTGGACCTACAGCCCTGCTCTACAAACCTGCTTTGTGTACTTTGTCCAAGATACTTCCAAAGCTCAAGGAGGCAACATTCACCATTTCCCAATATGTATATTATGGCCTTGTTCCTCAAAGACATTACATCTTCAATATTTTATTATTGTTTTATGATTATCCTCTGTCTTGGTGAATATCCACAATACCATTTGATCAGAGTAATATTTGCCTTGGCTGTTAATTACAAAATAACCTTCATTTCTCTCACTAGAGTAAGTGAACATTCTCTGGACCCCAGCACACAGACACACTTACACAAAGCATCAAATTCAAGACCAGGACAATTTCCTCACTCATCTCTTTTATGCTTCATCATATAGTGTTCTGTGGTACTTCATTCAGTAAAACTTCCAGGTCGTTGAACATGGCATTAGTCAACTCTGCCTCAAATCAACTCTTTAAGCCAAAGCTTTAACTGAATTTTATGCTGTCAGGAGCCACCAATTTATATCCCTGTCCAAAAGATTACCAATCAAGATCAAAGATTTCTCAACCCTTCTGAAACAGTCTTTGTAACCCAACAACACAATCATGCAGAAATATTTTAATATTTAAACATTTTAGTGCAAATACAAAACGCACATTTGATATACAGAAAATACAGTCCTGAAATACAGCATTCTAACCCAGTCCGGAAATACTACTCTTAATTATCAATAGAAAGAATTATACCCACCTCAAAGCTTCAAGTTATTCTTTCCTCTGTGTCTGTCAGGGCCTCATTTGAAACTAGAAGAAAGAAAGATATTTTACTGACAGCACAAGAGTTGGGATTTTAGTGAAGTAGAATTCAACTGCACTTGTAGCCATTTCCCCAAAGCAGAGAACTGCATCTTGTAAACAGTCTCAAGGGTATTGACAGAATTTGTTTTAACATCCCAGACCCTTAGAACTGAGCTGGAAACCATGGAACTCTCACATTTTCCAAATGGAGGCCACTAACCTTGTGCAATTTGGAAGAGACCTAAACTATTGCCCATTGATCATTCAGTAAAACACCTCTCCACTTCCCCAATCAAGATACAGAGCAATGAAGATGGCTGCATTTCTTCAAATTAACAAAACGCACCTCAGCAGTTAAGGGAAGCTTTTACTAGGAAAACTCACAGGACTAAATGCTGGCAAGTCCACGGGAGCTTGAGGTCTACAGCCTAGAACATGAGAAGGAAATTGATGCAGAGGTAGTGGACACTTTGGTTGTCATCCCCCAAGATGGTGCTGGCAATATGCAGCGATGTTTTTCCAGCAGCTCACCAAACTACTATACATCTTATTAGATATACAGCTTCTGAACGACGATCACTGCAATCCACAGACTGTAATTTCCCTAGCAATTTTACGATCACCTGAAGAATTCGGTGAACTTGACTCTCAAGGATGCAAGTACAGTATCTCAAAGCAGACAAAGGCTACCCATTGCCAGAAGAGAGAGCATCAGGGGAAACCTCAAGCCAGATTAAAACACTGAGGTCCGAGAGCAGAAAGCGAGCCAATATTCAGCAACACTACGTGCCAGACAAGCTCTCACACCTGAGCCCGTCCCCTCTGCCAACATTCGACCCACCTCCTTTTCATCTCACGACTACCATCAGGAGGGAGACACAAGAGTCTTAGGCCCCACACCACCAGGTTCAGGAACAGCTGCTGCCCTGCAGACATCAGGCCCTGAACCAACATGGCTTCACTTGCCCCAGCACTGAACTGATATTATAGCCTGTTCACTCACTTTTGGGAACTCTGCAGTTCATGTTCTCAGTATTATTTATTTTTTTTAAATTATTTGCATGGTAGTCTCCTGCACATTGGATGTTTGCCAGTCTTTATTAGATTTTTTTAAATTGGATTCTAATGTACTTTCCTGTGGGCACCTGGAAGACAATGAACCTGAAGTTAGTGTTGGTACACATACTTCGATAATAAGTTTGCTTTGTACTTTGAGAACTCCCTGGATTCTGAAGAGGGCCACCACATAGCGCAATTATCCAACTGTACCATTGCGTCAATTAATGTAATATTGGGGGGCGGGGGGGGGATTTCATTTTTACAAAATAGCAAGGCATAAAGAAGACAAACAAGATGAGCCAATATGGTTTTATGGAAGGGATATGATGGTTGGTAAACTTTCTACAACTGAGGATGTAACAAAGCGGCTCAAGAACCACGGTTGTAATCTATTTGGATTTCCATGGGTAACTTGAGAAGGAACTACATAAAATGGTGGTTGCACAAGGTTGAATGTAATTTATCGGTGCAGATAAGGGAGTGGATAAGCCTTGTCACAAATGAGTCATTCCGGCTAACCACAATTCAGAGGGATCTGTGCAGGGGCTTTAACCATTTATAATCCATACCCCCCCCCAACTTCCAGCGGATGGAAAACACAAATTTGCTGATGATACAAAAGGTGCAAGTAGCAAACTGAGAACAGTAGAAAGATTACAAAGGAATACAGAATGAGCAAGATAGCAACTGACGGTGTTACATTGGAAACTTGAAATTATCCTGTTTAGAATGGACTGGAGTTTAAAATGGGGCAAAACTACAAAATGTTGTTGCTGAGAAAAGATCTGGACCTGAGTGCAAGGAATAAAATAAGTATACAAATAATTGGGACTGATGAAATGCTGACCACCTTCATAAGTGGTTTCCAATGTTAAGAATTTGAGCTAGCCCAGTTATGTTTCCAGTCAAATCACTCCCAGATACAATATGACAATGCCTCTGAAGAGAGGCTGGATTCTCTTTTGAAAATGGTCTTTGCCTGCCAATCATGTACCACTAAATGTTTGTGGTCGCTTACTAGCCCATGAATATTATTATCTAGGACCTCGGCAGACTACTTGAATATTAGAACAGTACAAAAGTTAAACGGACTCTCCACAGTCAGCAGCAAACCTGTGATTTTCTGAATCTGAGAGAATCGCTCAACAACATGGTTTAGAATAGTTGGGTCCACCACACTGCCCTGAAGGTGTTGGACAAGGTTTGAGAACTGAAGAGGGGGAAATAATTATGTAAATTTCAACCTTTTTTTGACATCTTCAAAATAGGCAGTCGTCAAAAACATGGTACTTTCTTGCCAAGTATTTCTTGCAAATGCAAATATTTCCTTTCAGAAATAAATCCCATAGTGAGATGCAAATAATCTTTCCTTTTCTGGGGTATTTTACTAACTGAATGAAGAGTGACTTACTTCTATTCCTTCCTGGTGGACAAGCTCTAGTGCTCCATCTTCTGCACGTCTCTAGAATAACTCTGCACCATCAGATGCAGACTGGTACAAGCGGTGGCTCCGGATGAAACAGAGCAACTGCACCAATTTGCAAACAGCCCTAATTTGAAGCAATATTTTATGCTGGTATCTGAACAGAACTGTGGTGAAATCCAAAAGATAATCAAAGTGTGAAATTTGAAACAAGTTTCAGGTTACAGTGTCTTTACTTCAACTAAAATACAAATTAGTGATAGCAGTTTTAAATTTTAAAAACTCGAACTCAAGAATGCTTGTCAAGCACCACAAAAGTATCAAGTTCAAAATGATTAGAGGCTCAAAATCCAACTTAGAGGCCTGTGCACAGAAATCTGGGCTTCTATCATGGGACAACTCCATGAAAGATAGAGGTCAAGTTAAACGCAACAGCAAGCAGTCTGACCCATTCCCCATCAATACCAGTGTGAAACAAGGCTGTGTTTTGGCACCAATGCTCTTTGCCATCTTTTTCAGCATGCTGCCACGGGAAGCGAGAGGGACCAGCTCAGAGAGCATCAACATTCGGTTCTTCACTGATAGAAATATCCTTCAACTTTCACCCGTTCTCGAGCTGCTATACACGGACGACAGTACTCTTCTCACGCACAGAGGACACAGTACAGGCTGCGGTCACTCAGTTCACCAAGGTTGCAAGGGCTTTCAGGTTAATGGTCAGTCTGAAGAAAACAATGATCCTCCATCAGAAACCCCCTCATGGTGTTTACAGCCCACCTCGGATCACCATTGATGACCACCCTCTCACCATGGTGAGCAGTTCACTTACCCGGGTACTGTCATCTCCAATAATGCTATGGTAGTAAGGGATGTTGACAACTGACTCACCAGAGCCAGCAGTGACTTCGGGCGCCTCCAGAAACGAGTGTGGAAGAACCACCAGCTGTGTTTGTCCGCAAAACTTCAGGTGTACAGGCTGCCGTCGTCACAACTTTGCTATACGGCTCTGAAACCTGGGTCTGGTACCGCAAGCAAATCCAGTTGCTGGAGCTCTTCCCCCAGCGCTGTCACTGCTCCATCATGGGCATCAGCTGGCAGGATCGTGTCCCGCATGGACAACTCCAGGTTGCCGAAAGCAGTGCTCTACGGAGAACTCTCTCAGGGCCAGAGAGGTTGTGGTGCCCCGTGCAAGAGGTCTGAAGATCAACTTACGCAGCAGCTCACTCAGGCAAGCTTTGAGGTCTTGTAACAGATACCACTGGAGAATGCTGATCCACAGAGCAGCCAAGAATTCTGAGGAACCCAGAAAAGAGACTGCTGAAGAGAAGACATAAGAAGGATCCTACTGCCCGAGCGCCCACATCCCAGCTGTTCCGGTGTCCCTACTGCTCCAGAGTCTGCTGATGCGGAATTGGCCTCCACAGACACTAACAATCGTGCCATCACTCCAAGGACTCTTCCACCCTCCTGATCTTTGGAAGCAAAGAACCAGCCATCAACATCACCACATTGTTTTGAAGCACAGAAAATAGAAACCACTGTTTATCATCTCAAGTCAACACAAGATCCTGTGGTAGAATGTGAAGCAGAGCAGAACTATCCCATGTCCAAACTCATCTTCGTCCCTCCACCAGCAGGAACTAAAACAGGCAATGGTCACATTCCATGAAAAATGGATGCCAGGTTTCCTGCATTACAGCAGAGATAGTTCAATCTATTATGGCTGCTAAGTGCTTCTGAATATTCTGAAAGGAAATATAAAGAGATAAGAGCCTCTTTTCAGTAAATCAGCAAAAGCTGGAAATACCAAGAATAATTAATGGAAATACTCAGGTCAGGCAACAACTATAGAAGCTGAAAGGGTTAGTGATTGAGTAAAAGATGATCAATCTGTAACTGGGTATTAGGAAATGAAATACAGAGACCCTAATGAGGTCCATCCCTTGTCCTTCAGTGCAGGATAATTAACAAACAGGGTACCTACTTAATAAGATTAGGAAGGATTGCAAAAAGAATCCAAGTATCCTCCTAAAGGATGATGGTTCATAGCGGGGCCAAGCTACTGCTGGTTTAAAAGAAAATTCACCAAGTGTCCTGCAGACAATTTCACCAAAGGATGAAAACATGTACATCATCATGTTACGGCAGTATGGTAGCATAGTAGTTAGCACAATACTTTACAGCCCTAGCAACCAGGGTGTTTTATTCCTGAATTGTCTGTTGGAGTTTGTAGGTTTTCCCCGTGACCATATGGGTTTCCTGTGGGTGTTCCAGTTTCTTTCCACAGTCCAAAGACGTGCTGGTTGGTAGGTTAATTGGGTCATTGTAAATTGTCCCATGACTAGATAAGGGTTAAATCGGAGGTTGCTGGGCAGTGCTGGAAGGACCTACTTCACACTGTATGTCAGCAAATAAATAAATAATCACATGGAATCTACACTTCTATCTGGGTTAGAAACAGCTTGTGTGGAGCTTAAAACCGGCTGGGCACAATAGTCTGTTTCAGGGCTCTTTTGTTTTCTACCGATGAATCCTCCAGCTTTCATGGCATCAGCAAATGAGGGGCTGCATTTAACAAAATGTGAAACCAATCTCAAGGACCCTTTGACAGGAGCTCACACAACCTAATTCACAAATGCCCTCTTGTCATCACTGTCATCATGAAGCTAGTAGAGGACCTCTCCCCCTAGGTAATGAAGTGCAATGCAAGAGTACCAGAGAAAGCAGAACAGTAACATTCTTACCATGGTCTTTCCACTTGGTGTTATGGAGAGCCAGTTCAAATCTGTTGGCACGTTACCTTCCAACACTACCAGGATGGAATTAAGAAGTCATCTTTCCTGCATATGTACCATCACCAACTTGACAATTCCTTCACCCAGGAACCAGCAACATGTAAGAATAATTCTTATTGAACGGAAACCTGCCACTGATTAACTTATTGTTGAGCTTATGAAATATTATGAGGAGGGGCTAAACATATAAAAATTAGGAGAAAAACAAATGCCCAGGTTTACAATTCACTACCAAATTGTTTTTTATTTAAAAGAACATACATCATTTTTCTATGCAAGGGGGCGGGAGCCTTGCTTGCCTCAATCTTCTTAGGAAGTGGAGGCACTGCTGTGCTTCTTGTTCAGGGAGGTGACTCTGAGGGACCAGGTGAGGTCATCCATGATGTGAACTCACAGGAACTTGGTGCACTTAACTCTCTCTACAAGGAGCCATGTTTTCGCAGGATTTGTCTGCTCCTTCCCGAAGTCCACAATTTCTTTTGTCTTCTCCACGTTCACGCATACATTGTTCTTCTCCCACCAATCCATCAACCCCTCTACTTCCTCTCAAATCCTGCTACCAACTGCTGAGTTACCCCGTTCCACTTCTGACAACCGCTCAGCCATAGGCACCACGACCAAGATTAAACAGCTCTATATTTTTAAGCTTGCTGACATATGTAGCCGGAAACAAGATCCAAATAAATCACACTATATCCAAAGGAAACAAGCCAAACAATAAAAAAGGAATTCTGGCTTCGTGTGTGATGCACCATCAATAACTCACTCTGAGACGTAAAGGCGAGATATCGGCTTTTATTGACTGGAAGAAGGAACAAGCCGTGGTTGACCACCATACTACATCCTGGAGACAGAGAGGCCGGGTTCAGACCTCAATCGCCTTTATACAGGGGTCTGTGGGAGGAGCCACAGGAGTAGTCAGCAGGGGGCGTGTCCAGACAGGTATATGTAGTTCACCACAGTGTGAGAACTGTTTAAATACCACACCTTTGCAACAGACCCTCAAAACAAACAGGCTGACCATTTCTGAAAACAAAAATACCTCAAGTCTGTAGAAGTCATGAAGTACTGAGTTCCTCCAGCATTTGTGTGTGTTGCTTAAGATTTTCAACATCTGCAGTATCAAAAGTAAACTGTTTCAATTGTAGATGGTTACACCAAGAGGCTTACTTCAGTTATTAATACATTCCCACATATGCCAAACCAAGAGGGAAAGCTGTTAAGTTTTGCCCAAAACAAGGTCTTACCCATTCTGGCACGTATGGTTTTTACAGCACCACTAAGCTTTTTGAAGACATCTTACCCCTTCCTCACAATACAATGATCAACAGTTCAATTCCTACAATGAACAGATCATTGCCAATTCCCTGCTGGCTACATTTTAATGTAAGGATGGAAATTCCAAAGTCAGCAAAAAAGTTAAATTTTGCTTTGAAGAAAATGGAAGATTTGAGAGCAGCTTTACTATCACAAAAGCTCAAGATTAACAAGTGACAAGTCCCTGACCCATCAGAAACATCCATTATCACCCACTTGTCTGTAGTTTGATTTGAAGAGCAGTCTGGTGCAAGAAATAAAATTTAAATGAATACTTAAATAAATAGTGAAAATCAATTATGTGGTAGCATTCCTGGACCATTTAGAAAATGACAGAAGGGAAGAAATTGTTTCTACAACAGCAAGTGTAGGTCTTCAGGGTCCTCCACCTCCTCCCTGATTCAGCAATGAATTGATGACTTTACAGCCAAGTTTGTGGACAATACAAAGATAGCTGGCAGGGCAGGCAGTTTTGAAGAAACAAGCTACGGAAGGATTTAGACAGATTAGGAGAATGGGCAAAAAACTGGCAAATGGAAAACGGTGTCGGGAAGTGCACGGTCATGTACATTGGTAGAAGAAACAAAAGCAAAGACTATTTTCTAAGTGGAGAAAAAATTCAAAAATCTGAGGCACAAAGGGAGTTAGGTATCCTCATGCAGGATTCTCTAAAGGTTAACTTGCATGTTGAGTCAGTGGTGAGGAAGGTAAATGCAATGTTAGCATTCATTTCCAGAGGACTAGAATATGAAAGCAAGAATGTGATGCTGAGGCTTTATAAGGCCTCACTTATGAGGACTCACTTGGGAGTACTGGGCAGTTTTGGGCCCCTTTTTTAAGAAAGGATTTGCTAATATAGGAGAGGCTTCAAAGGAGGTTCACGGGAATTAAAGGGTTATCATCTGAAGAGCCTTTGACATCTCTGGGCCTTTACTCGCAGGAACTTGGAAGAATGAGGGGGGAACTCAATGAAACCTATTGAAAGTTGAAAAGCCTATATTGAGTGGATGTAGGAAGGATGTCTCCTACGGTGGGGGAGTTTAGAACCAGAGAGCAGGGTCTCAGGTTACAACATCCATTTAGAACAGAGAGGAAGAATTTCTTAGCAAGACAGTGAAAAATATGTGGAGTTCATTGCCACAAGTGGCTGTGGAGGCTAGGTCATTGGGTATATTTAAGGCAGAGGTTGATAGGTCATTAGTAAGGCCACGAAAAGATGGAGAGAAGGCAAGGGAATTGGATTAGCCATGATGTCTGCCCTTATGATCTTATGGCCTAATCTTTTCTACTCCACTATTTTTTTTTAAGTGTCATGGAAATTGTTTTCTTTTGTACACCATACTTAAGAGGCAAGATGATGTGGGAAGTGTTCTATTTGCAATCTTTCACCCAAAAAAAAATCATGAGAGGAAGGCTCTGAGAATTTCCATATCAACCATGGAAGATGATGCTGTTTATCTTACAGTGTCTACCCTTGCCAGTGTTCATCCTTCAGTGTCGGTTGCTCAACCGAACATTGAGCGAGCTTGGGCTTTCCTCTTTTCTGAAAAATGAGAAGTAACTTAATAGACATGTACAAGATGATATGAGGCATAGACCAAGTGGATAGCCAGAGATTCTTTCCCCCAGGCAGAAATAGCTAGTACAAGGAGGGAATAACTTAAAGTTGATTAGAGGGAAGTGTAGGAGGGAATGTCAGAAGTAATTTTTCTTTTTATACACAGAGTGGTGGGTGCTGGGGTGCTGGTAGAGGCAGAGACATTAGTAGTATTAAAGAAAATTACATGGCACGTGGATAATAGAAAAATGTGGGTCTACGGAGGACGGGTTAGATTCATCTTAAAGTCAGTTTGAAAGGACAGCACAACACTGCAGACCAAAGGGTCTGTGCTATACTGTTGTGATCTATGTTCCTTTAAATTTGAGGTTCAGTGCCAGAAAAAGATTTCCTCAAATGCAAATTTTGCCAACAAGGAAAAGGATCTTTGCACATTAAGGAACTAAAATTACACAATATTGTTGACTTCATAAAAAAACCTTTCTTCTCAATAAAACTAATGTGGCTGCTTCCACTTCTTACTCTTGTCAGATAAAGGATTGGCTGACAATGGGACAGGGGGAGGTGAGATTTGTGACTGTGCAAGTTCTGGGGCCTCTTCCTTGATGCTACAGGAGTGGACTCTGGGACTGCAAGAAGCAATTCCGACACTTCTGGACATCTTTCATCTCCTTTCTCCAAGACACTAGTCTTTCCATGATTACTTGTCCTCTTGAATTCAGTCTTGTCTCCTCCATGAAACAGAACCGATTTCTGCATTCGTGCTGTTGCTGTTAGTGGAACAGCCTTCTATGGATTGAAAATGGACACTAGTGGTTGATGATCTGCAGTGAGGGTAAACTCTCTCCCATACAGGTGCTGGCTGAAACGTTTTACACTCCAAACAAGACTCAAGGCCCTTCACTCAATCTGTGCATAATTTTTCTCTGCAGTGGTGAGGAGACATCATGTTGCAAAGGCATTCACCTCCATCATGTGACATTACTACATTCGTAGCATCAGGCGAGGCATCACAGGCAACCTTCACTGGGTGATGTGGATCATAATGTGAGCAGACGTTAACATCACCATTCCTTTCACTTTTGGAAAGCCACCTCACACTGCTTTGTCCTTTGCCATTTCTTCCTAATCTACAGTAATGAGATCAAGGGGTGGAGCAGAGTAGCCAGGTTTGGCAGGTATCTCTTATAGTAACTGACAAATCCTTAGAAGAGGACAACAACTGGGGCATGTCCTCTACTTTGTACCATCCACTACTACTTGAATTTTCCTCAGCATGCACATATAATCATTGTGCATCAGTGGTGTGACCACAGTGATGTTTGGTTTAAAGAATTCACACTTGTAGCGTAGTGGTCTGAGCCCATAATCTTTTAATCATAATTTTAATCTTTTAATCTTCTACAAACCCACTGACTCCCATAACTATCTTGACTATACCTCTTCACACCCTGCCCAATGCAAAAATGCCATTCCCTATTCCCAGTTCCTCCGTCTCCGCCGCATCTGCTCCCAGGATGAGGCTTTCCGTTCCAGGACTTCTCAAATGTCCTTTTTCTTTCAGGATCGTGGTTTCCCTTCTGGCATCATCAAAGATGCCCTCACCCGCATCCCACATGCCATCACTTCCCACACTTCAGCCCTTAACCCATCCTTCCGTCACAACAGGGACAGGGTTCCCCTAGTCCTCACCTACCACCCCACCAGCCTCCAGATCCAGCATATTATCCTCCGCAACTTCCACCACCTTCAACAGGACCCCACCACCAAGCACATCTTTCCCTCCCTACCCCGCTCAGCTTTTCGAAGGGATCGTTCCCTCCGCGACTACCTGGTCCACACGTCCCTCCCCACAGAACTCCCACCTGGCACTTATCCCAGCAAGCGCAAATGCTACACCTGTCCCCACACCTCCCCCTTTACCACTATTCCAGGCCCCAGACAGCCCTTCCAGGTGAGGCAACACTTCACCTGTGAGTCTGCTGGGGTCGTCTATTGCATCCGGTGCTCCCAGTGCGGCCTCCTCTACATCAGCGAGACCCGATGCAGATTGGGGGACCGCTTCGTCAAGCACCTATGCTCCATCCGTCACAATAGACAGGACCTCCCGGTTGCCACCCACTTCAACTCTGCCTCTCATTCCCATCGAGATATGTCCATACATGGCCTCCTCTACTGACATGATGAGGCCAAACTCAGGTTGGAGGAGCAACACCTCATCTACCGTCTGGGTAGCCTCCAGCCTGGTGTTATGAACATTGAATTCTCCAATTTCTGGTAATTCCCTTCCCCTTCCCCAGGTCCCTCTCTGCCTCTCTCCCCTTTCAACTTTCTGCTTCTTTATCTCTACAGTTCTTTCACGCTTATCCCCTCCCCCTTTATCTTTCCTCTGATTGGTTTTCCACCTGGCGCCTCTAGGCCCCACACCCTTCCCTATCTCTATTACTGGGCTTCGGCCCTCTCTTCCCCCCCCCCCATTTCCGATGAAGGGTCTCGGCCCAAAACGTTGGCTACTCTTTTCGCACGGATGCTGCCTGACCTGCTGAGTTTTTCCAGCGTTGTGTACATATCCTTTGATCCACAGCATTTGCAGTTGTATTTTTGTGTTTATCTTTGAATCACTGTTTTGAGATTTTGGAGATGCCCCTCAAGATCCTCACCGGTAACAATGATGTCATCCAAGTGACACTGAGGGCCTGGGCAGCATTGCAGCATCAGATCCTTAGCGTTCTGCCAGAGTACAGGTGCAAATGCCACTCCTTAGCGAATGCTGATGGTGAGAAATACTTTGAACTCTTCTTCTATCTCCATCTGTAGGCAGGCATCAGTGATGTCCACTTTGCTGAAGTGTTTCCTTCCTGCAGGGGCCCCGCATCTACTTTCTGTCTCTCTGTATTGTATTTTGTGTTGCATGTTTATTATGAGTAATTTGTCATGTGGGTTGTGGCATAGCAGAAGCAAATGAGTATAGTTACGCTTTCACACTTTGTCCAAGTTCACTGTAGTCTGATTAGAGCTAGAAAGTAGGCCAGAAATTATTTTTTGTTGACTGCCTCAATATGCTCAGATCACTACTGCTACTGCTTGTTTTGTTATATTGCTAGTTGTAGTTCAATTTTTTTTTTATCTTTACAAGATTGTTTGTCTTTACCAGTTTCCTAAATAAGGATCGAACGTACTCTTTTGAACTTTGGAACTCCACTACTGTGAATGGCACATCATACAGTATCAATTCCCATGCTTATTCTCCGAGCAGTTTCAGTTCGCTTTCAGATAACCACTACATTTTGTCAACCAAAAAAAGTTGTACCATACCAACACCAGTCTATGGCTAAGGACTCCTTCCGATCCTCTGGTGAAATGGGAATCGCAACACTGAGAAGCCAGGGCAGCTTGAGGCAAGTAAGGACTTTTTGTTGATTTGGGCTGTGCGTTTGTGGATTGAATACAGTTCGAAATGGTTAGTCCTGCCTGTCCACTGGGGACCATTGCTCGATCATGCGGTGTTTGCCTGAGGGCTCATTGCTTTGATTTATCAGAGAGCTGAGGGTGAACAAGGAATTAACTGCAAGTGGCACAGCTAGAAAAAGTAACGGGTGAATCGAAGTTTGCAATTTACTTCAAATGCTTCAGTGGGTAGAATTGAAAATCTTCAAAAGGAATAAAAGACAAATACTGAGCAAAATGCTTGCAAGTGCAATATTATTTTAAGAACTAGGCTAGTCCCATATGCCATTATCGCTTATTCCTGAGGTTGATTAAGATAAACAAAATGGAAGTGTTTTTTAAAACATGCTTAGTAGTGCAGTCATAGGGCTTGTTAACCAATGGTTGAACCAAGCATGAGATATTGAAAATCATATTGTTGAAACAAGTGAAAATGTTTCTCAAATTCTGAGGCATGTTTTGACTACGCATATAGTGGAAGACCCACAGGATGACATAAGCCCAATTCACAGTGCATCAAATGTCCATGTTCCAAGTTCCGCTGCAGGCAGAGCATCTTCTGTATCTAACAACTCCTCTGCACCCACTGAAAAAGAGTCTGGTTTAGCTGCATTAATCACACGTCAATGATCACTGAATGACATACATGCACTAAAAAACAAGAGCAGCTACAGGAAAAGGAGCCGATGAAAGAGCAACTACGGAAATGGAAAGAAGGAAGGTGCAGCTTAAAGTGCAGCAAGAAATTACCGTACAGACTGACAAAATTAATGTGCTGAGAGCTTCAAGTGAGGTGAATGCTAGAAGTGCTCCAGCAGGACAGTCCTACGATGTGACCTCCTACATCAACAAGGCACAGAGGAAAACAAAAACACACTCAACATCAATGTTGATTCACTTGTTCCTCAAATGTTAACCCTACCCCCCCCCCCCCCACTCCCAAGAGGTAGTTCAGGATGTTCGCTCTCAACCTTCACCAAGGAGGCACTCTAAAACTATGTCACATCCAACAGCTCAAAGGGTTAATGGGGACATTCACTTTCAGCATGGAAACACTTTTGTTTTAGACAACAGAGATCAGAATAACACTATTAATATTATGAGGACAAAAGATGAAATAACCCTATCAATCCAACAACAGCGTATTTCATCTTTGCCTAAAAGATTCAAATCTTCAATGGTGACCCATTGCAGTATCATGCATTTATGAGGGCTTTTGAAAATAGTGTTGAAGACTAACAGCTATGGTGACTGCCTCCATTTCCTTGAACAAAATCCTAGAGGTCACCAAGTGATCTTGACAGAAGTTGCTAGCATGTAGACCCCAAGGAAGGATATCTAAAGGCCAAGGCTTTACTACACAAACATTTTGATGATGAACAGAAAATTGCATCCGCCTACATGCAAAAGGCTTTCTTGGCTATCAAATCTGAAGACGTGAAAGCTCCTTTAGAATACAGTCCTTTTCTTTGAGGCAGTTGTAATGCCACAGGAGAAGTGCAGTACGTATGAGCTGGTTATGTCCTCTGATATGTTGATTGTCATAATGAAATTGCCCAATATGCCTAGGTATAAATGGAGAATGGTGATCTGTAAACTGCAAGAAAGGCCCTACCATAAGATTATTTTCACTGACATAGTTGATTTTATAGAAAGGCAAGTGAAGATTCTACATACACATTGTTTAGGAATATACAGGATGCTATATCACTGGCAATAAGCAAAGGTGTAAACAAAACTAAGTCACAATTTTCTACTAAGGCTAAAGGAAGCAGCTTTGTCACAACTGTGGCTACTGAGAAGTAAAGCTAAAACTGAACCTGGAACTAATGGAAGGGAAATGGTCTCTGCGAGAGTGAACACACCTCGGATTCACGTCCTCAGCCAGAGAAGGCGGCTCAGCGAGAAGATTGCTTCCGAAAAAAGAAAAAAAAATTGTGTCTGCTTTGGCTATTTGTGTCCAGGACACATCAGCAAGGATTACAGGAAGTGTCTTCCATGCATGGCTTGCAGTGACAAGCATCCCAGCATACTTCATATTCACCCGCAAAGGGTGCAAAACTGAAATTAGCCGTTAAAGAATCAGACACGACAGTGAGTAATGCCCTGGTATCCAATGGCCTCACAGGGTCTCTGATTGTAAACTTCTCACAGTTCTAGTACAAGTGAAGTCGAAAGGGGGGGTAACAAAACAGTGGCTGCTTATGCATAGCTCAAGGAAGTGTAGCAGTGTTCTGCACCATCAACAAGCTCAACCTCACAGGAAAAGGGATACACATTCTCTCACGCACCATGAGTCAAGAGAAGGTTGTGAGTAGCTATGTTGTTTCAGGATTGAAACTGGCTGGCTTAGATTGTGAACTACCCAACATCTACATGCAGGAAAAGGAACATTCCACGACAGAGGGATCTCCAGGGATGGTCTCACCTGAAATGTCCACTTCCTAGAGACTGATTCAGAATAGGGATAAATGCGCCTAAAGCATTGGGGCTGTTGCAAGTGACCTGCAGTGCTAATGATGGACTCTATGCAATTAGAACAATATTGGATTGGACTGTGAATGGACCATTGAAATGAGACCATGTGTTGGACGAAACTGTGCTCAGTCTGAGCTCACAGTAAACAAGATCTCAGTTTTGAACTTGGATGAGTTTTGGTAGCAGCAATTCAAGGCAGACTTCCCTGAACGCAGTCAGAATGAACAACCTGGTTTGTCAAGAGAAGGTCACGTTGATGGGAGCTGGTTACAAATTCTGCAAAACTGGTGGATTGCTACTACCAAATTAGTTTACTTCAGAGAAAGAAAGAGGTTAATAGGACAAGTAATAGGAAGATTGAACAGGATGCTCTAAATCTAAAGGAACAGGTTTAAGGATTTGCCATTTCACACTGACTACACAGTTTTCATGAAGGATGTCATCTCCAAGCATCATGCCAAAAGAGTGCCAGTCAAGGAACTGGAACACAGTGATGGGAAAATGTGGTATATTCCACATCATGTCACTTACCACCCCAGAAAAGGAAAAATATTGTGTTGTGTTTGACTGTGGAACAACTTTTCAGGGAATATCACTTAATGCTCAGATTTTACAGGGACCAAATCTTACTTGCTCACTGATTGGAGTCATAAACAGATCCAGAAAAGAATCATTGGTGATGATGGCAGATATTGAATCAACGTTTCATCAGGACAAAGTACCAGGGGAAGATGCTGAGGTTTCTCTGTTGGAATGATGGTGACCTCAATCAACGATGGTGAACTTTAAACCATAGGACCTTAAGACATAGGAGCACAATTAGGTCATCTCGCCTGTCAAATCTCCTCCACCATTCAATAATGGCTGATCTTTTTTTTCCTATCTCCTCCTCAACCCTAGTTCCCAGCCTTCTCCTGTGATGCCATGTCCAACCAAGTACCTATCAATCTTTGCCTTAAATAAACCCAGTGACCTGGCCTCCACAGTTGTATGTGGCAACAAATTCCACAAATTCACCACCCTTTGGCTAAAGATATTCCTCCGCATCTCTATTTTGAAAGGGTGCCCCTCTATCCTGAGACTGTGCCATTTTGTCCTAGACCCTCCCACCATGGGAAACACCCTTTCCATATCTACTCTATCTAGTACTTTCAACATTTGAAAGGTTTCAATGAGATCCCCCCTCATCCTTCTGAATTCCAGCAAGTACAGACCCAGAGTCATCAAATGTTCCTCATATGGTGACCCTTTCATTTCTCGAATCATCCCTGTGAACCTCCTCTGGACACTCTCCAATGCCAGCACATCTTTTCTAAGATGAGGGGTCCAAAACTGTTCACAATACTCAAACCTCACCAGTGGTTTATAAAGCCTCAGCATCACAACCTTGCTCTTATATTCAAAACCTCTTGAAATAAATGCTAATATGGCATTTGCCTTCCTCACTACTGACTCTACCTACAAGTTAACCTTCAGGATGTTCTGCACAAGGACTCCCAAGTTCCTCTGCATCTCAGATTCCTGTATTTTCTCTCTGTTTAGAAAACAGTCCTCACATTTATTTCTACTACCAAAGTACATGACCATTCATTTTCCAACATTGTATTTCATTTGCCACTTTGTTGCACATTCTCCTAATCCTTCTGCATCCTACCCGTTTCCTTAATACTACCTGCCCCTCCACCAATCTTCATATCATCTGTAAACTTAGCAACTAAACCACCTATTCCATCATCTAAATCACGTATATACAGCATAAAAAGAAGTGGTCCCAACACTGACCCTTACGGAACACCACTAGTCACTGGCAGCCAATCAGAAAAGGATCCTTTTATTCCCACTCACTGCCTCCTACCAATCAGCCAATGCTTTGACCAAGTTAATAACTTCCCTGTAATACCATGGACTCTTAACCTGGTAAGCAGCCTCATGTGTGGCACCTTGTCAAAGACCTTCTGAAAATTCAAACATACAACTTTCTCTGCATCCCCTTTACCTATCCTACTTGTAATCTCCTCAAAGAATTCCATCAGGCAGGATTTTTCCTGAAGGAAACCATGCTGACTTAGTACTATCTTGTCCTGTGTCACCAAGTACTTCATCACCTCATCCTTAACAACTGACTGTAACATCTTCCACTGTAACACTGTGGTCAGGCAACACATCGCTTTGGAGCAACTCCATCACCAAACTGTGCTAATTTTGTTCACTGTGTCAGTGCTCTGTGTAAGTGACCTCTGAGGAAGAATCGGTATCTATGATGACCTTGTATCCATTTGTGCTAAAGGTGGCTTCAAACTCAAAGTAGATAAGCAGTAGACAGTGTGCTAGCTGTGATACCAGAAGAGCAAAGAGATGAAGGATTTGGATCAAGATATACCTTCGGTGGAGAGAGTATTGCATGTGCAATGGTGCATTCAGTCTGACATTTTCAAGTTTAAGATCAGAGTCAAAGATAGACCACACACAAGAAGTGGAATCCTCTCCAGTTAGTTCCATCTATGATCCCTTAGGAATCTTGAGTCTTGTGATGCTGCTATGAAGATCCTACAAGATCCATGCAAGAAAGGGCTTAGTGGGATGACACTATACCAACATCAGTTGCTCATGAGTGGACAAGCTGGCTAGAAGTACTCTACCAGTTGAAAGATTAAGGTTGTTAGATGTTTGAAACCCTTGGGTTTTGGAGAATTTATAACTGCAGTTACACATTACAGATGCCAGTGAAGATGGCAATGGCACAGTGACCCGCTTATTGTTGCACAACACGTACTCTCAGGTGCACAGTGTTTTTATAACCAGAAAATCAGGACAGTTCTGTTTAAGTCCATTTCCATCCCTTGTATGGAGCTCCAATCGCAAGCAGAATGGACACATTGTGGATGAAGGAGTTGCACATGCATCTTTGGGACTTCTGTGGACTGATCGTACTTCCGTGCTGAAGTACATAAAGAATGAAACTTCCATGTTCTAAATCTGTGCTGCTGGCAGAGTTTCAGAAATTCTTAAGGTCTCACAAGCATCTCAATGGAGGTATTTCATCCCTTCAAGGAACCTGGCACATATGGCCTCTAGAGGGGTGAAGGTGAAGGCATTCCTGAGAAATGGATCCTGATTGTTATGGAGAACTTCTGCTAGATGATCCAGAAGTCAAGAGGAGGATTACAAAGAATGTCACACGGATGGAAGAGGAGCTGGTTATGATAACGCGTATCATCCATCACAACTCCACTTGAGAGACGGTGGGCAGAGTGTATTGATCCACCTCCAATACTGGTTAGATGGTGACCTTGAAATTACCACAGACCTTGATAGACCCATCCTTTTTTACTACTGGGACCACTACTGTTGCCCATGGGCTCCACTCAACATTGTAAAGAATTCCTTCAGATTCCATGCGATCTAGCTCACTGGGTACCTTATTATGGATCATATAAGGAACTGAACAAACTTTGTAAGACGTGGGTGTAACATTTTTAGTTAACACTATTTTAACCTTGATATGTTTGAGGTTTCCAGTGTCATCCTAGAACACTGCTGGTCCATCATCCATTATCTTTCTTAGTTTGCTTTCATTTGGCTTCTTTGCAGGTAATGTGGCATGCAAATAGTGGATGGATCTCCAATCGAGTTGTAATTGTCTCAACCAATCATGGCCCCACAATGCTGGCCCTCCTGTTTTACCACATACAAGCCCTGTATGGGTTGGCTGTATCACATTGTCACAAGAGTCATTCTCACAGGAGTTATCTTTTGGAGGATGAGTTATCTTTTCTCCAGGTTAATTTCTTAGCTGGATATCTGAAGGTTTCAGTTCAGTATCTTTGAAACCCTATCCAAACTCATTTTGTGGAATGACTGAAACAGGCTAGTCAATGACCAATTCCATTTTAATTAATTTTCTGTTCACTTCTGGTGTAAGCCATACTGCTTGCCTATTCACAAACAAGAGAAAATCTGAAGATGCTGGTGTTATGTACCCGTGGGTATCTTGTACTTGTCACGTGACAGTGGTGTTGAAGCTATACTGGACAAGGTAGTGGTCTTGTGATGGTGGAGTGACGTCATTTTCCCGCCAGTAGAGGTCATGTGACAGGTTTTTTTTTAAAACGGGGTATAAAAGGAGGACCCCTCCCTGTGAGGAGGGGCAGTTTGTGGCTGGATTTGCCATTTTGACTCCATGCCACTGCGTGGTCCAATATTATGACACAGTTTGGTTGAAAGGTGGAGTTTTATTTAATGCCTAAAGTTTAAAAGGTCATGGCCGGCAGTTTCTTTATAATACTGCCAGTTAAAAATCTGTGGAGAGTGAAGATCGGAGTCTGGGAGTTAAAAGATCGAGGAAATTCGATTTCGATGGTGAAACAGGTTTGACCTTGTTTGATCCTCATTCAGAAGGAATTTGTTGGCTGTCCCCATGTTAACCCCTGCGAATAATAGCAGAAAGGATTGGGTACAGTTTTGTAAAGGAAAGCTCAGTGCCTTTAAGCCAGTTCATTTTCATCTTCGTAAGTTCTCCGGGAAAAGTATAGTTCAACTAGGAACTGCAACAACATGACATGAAAGAGAAGTTAAATTGTCTAAAAAGTCTCTCCTTTAATGGACTGTAAGTATTTTGAACTTTTGCAGTACTACTTTGAAGAACTGTTTTTGCAACATCGCTTTAAGAACTGTTTTCGCTTTATTCCTTTAAGAACTGTTTAAGATTTATCGCTTTAAGTACTGTTTAAGCTGCCGCACAGCAGCTGATTTCCAGTTACATTAGTTGTTTGTTTACTTTTGGGGTTTTGTTTTTCAGTGTTTAATAAATGTTTTATTTGTTATAAAAAAAAACCCTACCTCACTTATATATTTGTTGTTGCTGAATCCGTAACACTGGAAATCCAAAGTAACACACACAAAATGCTGGAGGAGCTCAGCAGGCCAGGCAGCATCCATAGAAAAGAATAACAGTTGACATTTCAGGCCGAAACCCTTAATGAATCCCGATGAATTCAGCCCGAAACGTCAACTGCCGAGTTCCTCCAGCATTTTGTGTGTGTTGCTTGGCTATTGTTAGTTTTCACATTGTATATCTCAAGGCTACCCAATCCTGTATCACTCATTATATTCAGTTTTTTCATGAACAGCATACAGATTTGTTGTCCTTTTGAAACTGCAACTTGACTTTTTAGCTTTTTCTCTTCCCTTTTGCAGTCCAATTTTGTCTTCCTGGTGTGCTTTTTGGATGTGCTTGCTGCAGTTTCTTAAAGTTTCACCTTTAAAGCTGCCTCTGTCTGGTGTACAAGGCCCCTGCCACAATGCTAACTAACATAATCTGCTTAGCCAGGCAGGTTTCTGTTTAGATGAGTTGCAATTTTATTCACACTCACTTTTATTCCTGACTGCAAGTCAATTGTCTGCTGTTTCCATTGATAGATCCATTTCAACTGCTCTATTAAATGTGAGTTGTACTTCAGTTAGCAGCCATTTTTGAATGCTTTCTTGTAAGATTCCACAAACTGAATCTCTCACTGCATCATTAAGGCCATCACTGAACAAACAATGTTCAATCTCTTTAATTTAGCCATTTACACTTTTAATTCCCGCTTATGAAACCTAAAGCATTCTACAATCAATGGTTTTTGGTCTAAATGTTCCTGCATTAATCTGACAATATCAGGAAAACTCCTTTTGGCTGGTTTGGTTGGAAAAATTAAACTTCTAAGCAAACTGTTTGGCTTCAAATCCAATGCACTCAGCAAAACTGGCTCTTGCTTCTCACTGGCTATTTCATCTTCTTTAAAATACTGCTCAATTCACCTAGTATACAAAATCCATTTATCTCTTGTGCAATCAAATGTGTCGATCTCTCCGATGCAGCCAGTCATTTCTGCTCTTTCTTTAACGACTTATCACCTGGTACTGTTATGAACTCATGAATTTGTCCAGAAGATAGGTGCACCTTGCTGCATTTCAAAAGGTAGTAGTCACCTCCGGCTCATTTTAAAAATACCTTGTCACCACTGTTCCCTTTTGTAATTCCAAAACATTAAAACCAATTAAAAGGAAAACAAGGAGCCAGGAGATAAACATGAGTACTTTGTTTTTAATTTAGTGAGGTGCTTATGTATGATGTGGCGGTGTGATGACTTATGCAATTTACATACATTTATGTATAACCCATAATGACTTATTTAAACAAAAATGCTTAAATACATTTATAATACTACTGAAATATATGACACACAAGAAGCATGACCGTTTTCCAGTCCTGATGAAAAATCTCAAAAAAAAATTGTCAGCTGTTTATTCCTGATACTAGTTGCTGCCTGACCTGCAGCATCATTTTGTTCCATCTAACCAGAGGCCAAGCTTTGCTTCCTGTCTCTATTATTAGCCCTTCGCCAAATGGAATGGTGAGCAAGCAGCTCAAAGGCAATGGCTTTTGCCAACACAACCTCCTTCCAGTACTTATACAACATTGCCCCCAGCCTGAGTGCTTTCTGCAATCGAAACACCTACATTAACCCTTTGTGCCCATTTTGGCAGTCCTCATGCACGCTCTCTCCACAATCTCAGCAACCTTACTTACCTCCATCCAGTTGTTTAGTGTACCTCTTGCCTGCCTTCTGCTACCCATCCTCCCCACCAGCATCTAACATCATCTCCCCAACACCTGCGAGATCATCCACCATCACACATTGGTGCTGGATCAGTGTGACCACACCCTCCCACTGCCTTCAGCATTTATTCGTCTGAACACTATGTACAGTCAGAATGAACTAGAACGTTTTAAGCAGTTACATCTTTTGTCTTGTACAGAAATAACAACAACAATCTGTTAATGCTTAGCATCTCAAGCCATTAAATCTATTTTTCAAGTAAACCTACTTGGCCATGACAGTATTTTGTCAGGATTTGTAGATCTCCAACAGTGTGACAAGATTTTGGCAATAACTGAATTGTGGACTGCAAAATCTGTACCAGGGCCAATCTTGAGTCTATTTACTCTGTATTTCTTCACTTCCATCCCCTTTTGGCTTCACATTCTCTCTCTCGCGATGAAACCTCTACTTTAAACAAGTTCTACAAAAAGGAGCAAAAATCCTATTAATAATATCTGCCTTCACTATGCAAGATCATCAATTTGCTTTAAGATTTAATCCTGGTTTTATCAGGCATATTTGTACCAATTCTTCAAGAGCACATCTTAAATTTACCATTTGTCCCAGTGGTCAGAGATCCTGTAAGGAGTTTGTTCATTCTCGCTGTGACCGCCTGGGTTTACTCCCACAGTCCAAAGATGTACTGGTCAGTAGGTTAACTGGTCATTGTAAATTGTCTTGTGATTAGGCTGGGGTTAAATCCGGAGACTGCTGGGCAGTGTGGCTCAAAAGGCCAGAAGGGCCTATTCCATGTTGTATCTCAAGAAATAAATGGCTACCTGATCAAGAAGTGAAAATGACATGGAAAATCAAGGAGCTGATGACACTGCTTCAAAACTGCGGAGATGCCTTTGAAGATAGATTGTTTTTGCCCATGCTAGCAAATCTTTGAAGTACTGAAGGGGTAGGTGGACGACTAATCTGTATTACTCCTGTAATGGTTTGGACTTGACAGCACCATCAAGTTTCAGCAGCAATGAACAATTAACATCTAAATGATGATTTCTAAAGCATCTGGCTTTTCAAAGCAATCCTAAATTTTACTCAGCCTTCATGGAATGTGATTACCACCAGACAGATTACTACCCCATCCTAAATGAGGAAAAACAACTCACATTTGCTGTTGGAATGTGTCCGAGGCGTGGTTGGTGAAAGAACCATAACCTGAGTGCAACAAAATCATGGTTGTAGAGGATGGCTTGTAGTCCATCAGCCAGGGCCCGCCATAGGAGATCAATGTCTGAGAAGGAATAACTGTATTGTCTCATGATCAGAATTTAAAATAATAAAAATGTAACTGCAGGTCTGAAAGAACCACGTAATAGAGACCAATTCAACATGCATCCTTAGTACTCTCACAATGACCAATTGATAAATTATATTTGGGAAGAGCTTGAGTAAGTAAAATACTAAGCATAGAGATTTGTGCCACAAAGATTGACAGCAAATCAGCTAAACCAGGAAGAGGTGTTAAAAAGTTTATTTTCTCCTCTTTCTCACCAACCACCACACGGAACACCCCTAGCTCTCGACTTAACCACTTCCCTCACTCTGGTGTCACATCCTACTGGCATGCAGTTCACTGACACCAGCTGTCTTTGCTACTTAAATCATAGCTTCATAAAAGCTCAAGTAGATCTAGGTACATTAACAGCATTTAAGAAACGCTTACATAGGCACATGAATGGTAGGAGAGGATATTGTAGGGGGGAGGGTTTACATTGACCTTAAGGAGTAGGTCCAAAGGGCCTGAAATGTGCCATAATATTCTATGTTTGAACATCGATCAATTTTTTACAAATTATAGCAGCCCTCAAAATTATCCAATTATCACATAGATATGCAGGATTTACAGAAGATTACAAAGGGGTTTAATATTCAACACAAAATAAATTTCCACTATAATTGGATACACATGCAAATACCTTTTTTTAAAAAATAATTTTGGGCAAAATAGAAGACTAGCCTCAGAGCAAATCAACCAAACAGATGACAGAAAACAGCTCCTTAGGTGGTCAATGAAACTCAAGACATTGGACGATACAGCTCCAGAAATGCCTTCTAGATCAAAGTCAATGACCCATATGCACATTCTGTCCTCCCCAAAACACCCTAATTCACAATATAGCTTGGGTCAGAGTTCAGAGTTCAATTCTGATGTTCTCTGTAAGGAGCCTCTACATCCTCCCTGTGGAACGCATGTGTTTTCCCCAGCTGCTCCCGTTTCCACGCACACAGTCCAAAGACATACCAGTTAGTAGGTAATTGAGAGAACTCGGCTTTTTCTCCTTGGAGCGACGGAGGATGAGAGGTGACCTGATAGAGGTGTATAAAATGACGAGAGGCATTGATCCTGTGGATAGTCAGAAGCTTTTTCCCAGGGCTGAAATGGTTGCCACAAGAGGTCACAGGTTTAAGGTGCTGGGGAGTAGGTACAGAGGAGATGTCAGGGTTAAGTTCTTTACTCAGAGAGTGGCAAGTGCTTGGATTGGGCTGCTGGCAACAGTGGTGGAGACAGATACGATAGGGTCTTTTAAGAGACTTTTAGATAGGTACATGGAGCTTAGAAAAATAGAGGGCTATTGGTAAGCCTAGTCATTTATAAGGTAGAGACATGTTCGGCACAACTTTGTGGGCTGAAGGGTCTGTACTCTGCTGTAGGTTTTCTATGTTTTTATGTTAATTAGTTATTGTAAATTGTCCCGTGATTCGTCTTGGATTAAATTGGGTTAATGCTGTGTGGTTCAAAGGATAAAAAGGGCCTGTAAGCATCATAGGTCAGCATTAAACAATTGTTCACTCCCTCCAGTGACCGACTCATCTCTGCAATGTTTCCAGTACTTTTCCCCCGAAACATTTTAGTCTTTCTTGGTCAGTTTTATAGTAACATTCAGTGACTCAAAATGCACAACTTCTTCGCCAGCCAAGTGTAGTATGACATGAAGCCCTCCATTGGTCATGTTCGACCATGGGTATTGCATCCCAGCTGTCTACATGATATGCAAGCCAGGGCAGTACAATAAGGAGAGCAAACTGTTGTCCACGCAGCTGATGAATCCAAAGGAACGACAGAGACAGATACAGTTTGGCACCTGTGGCATCGCAAGAGTCAACGTTGAACTGCCTTCGGGAATCCAGCTCCGGATTTCACCCACCCCCTAGATGTTTACTCCCGAAGCCTTCCCCATGAATGGGTATAGCCACAAGGCAGCAGATGGTTAAGATCATGGTTTTCCTTCTCCAAGATGAGCTGCCAAACACAGCTGATGAGCCCCATCTTCCCAAAGCAACCAGTTTTAATGCACCTGTATCCCGCCTTTGCCCCTTCCCCCATCAGTAGAAATGGTTCCACCGGGCTTACTAACTAAGCCATACGTGAAGGCCAGGAGGTGGACTTGGTTGTCGGAGGTTATTTGAGGCGCATCCCATTGGGAGCGTTGAGGAGGTAGTGGGAGCTTGTCCCCATTACCAACACCCCCCCCCCCAGCAGTTAATGCAATAGTAAATGCAGCCAGAGAAACTTCATGAAAAAGCAAATCTCTGTACAATTAAAAAAAAATTTGAATCAGGCAAGTCCAAAGGAAAGACAGAACCTCTGACAAACTTGTTTCATAATGCTCTATGTCTGCAACCCATTCAGTTTGGGTCATTTTGCAAAAATGGCCAAGTGTATTAAGTGGTCACCTAGACAGAAACGTTTCATCACTCGCCAACACGAGGAGGAAGAGGTGGAGCCTACCTCACATGCAGTTTAGAAGCTATTTAAAGATACAGCTCCGTGACAAGCCCTTTCAGCCCAACTACAGCTGGAACTCATCTAGTTTTTATGTTTCTGACTGCTTGGTGTCATTGTACATTCTTAATTCCAAAAACATTCTTCCGAAATTCATACTTGCACTGTCTATTCCACAAGAAGTCCGACAATGTGGCCGGGAAGGGTCACCCCTTCAAACAGCCGTTCCCACTGTCACATTCAGATGAATGTAACAGCTCAGTGCTGGTTGTGACACGAGTCAGCGCTGAGAGAGGTGTTCATACGATCCCATTCAGCACAAGGCTTATTCCTGTACTAGACTTGCTTCCTTCAACCCACTTAATATGCAAAATTACAAATTTGTTGGCATTAGACACTCTACAGTCCAAGCAAATTGAAAAAAAAAACACACTTAATAAAGACACCCTTTTCATCTCCCACCATTGAATGGCTGACTCCTTAAACCCATAGACCCTGGTTCAAAAGCCAGCTCAGGGCAACATAATCCCTCCTCACTAATCTCGCTGCCCAAAATGCTTCATCTTTCCCTTCTTAACCATAACTGGTCTGATGAAGCCTCCTTCTCCACTATTGAAAATACCAGATGACCCAAGGTTATTAGAGCAAGTCAACGTCAGCTTGGAAAGTAGAACAGCAGAGATCAATTTGCTTTTTTGTGAACAAAAGCATCACCTGGGCAACAGCAAGCTTTATTTACAGAGATTGCTGTATCTAGAGGAAGGACACATGAAGCCCCCGCACGGTTTAGGACTAAATTAGAACAGGGCAAGGAAGAGGATAAAGATTAGCTTTATTTGTAACATTTATACTTAAACTATGAAATATATCATTTGCATCAACGATCACAAGGATATGCTGGGGGCAGTCTGCAAAGGTCACCGGGGCAACATCACATGCCCACAGCGTGGCAACCCTAACCTATACCTCTTTAGAATATGGGAGGAAACCAGTGCATCCAGAGGAAACCCACACAGTCACAGGGAAAACATAACAATTACAATGCCAGCAATGGGGATTCAATTCTGCAAGGAAAGCATTACTCTAACCAATAAGCTACTGGGCCATCTGGTTCATCTTTCCTCAGAGGCAATAACCCCTCTATTCATAGCTAGTTTGGTGAAGCCTCCTTCTCTACCATTGATATTATCAACAGAAGAGTAAGGTTAATGGAGCAAGACACGGTCAGGTCAAAAAAAACAGTGATACAAGATTTTTTTCATACAAGGATCAAATAGGCAACAGTATTTTGTAGGGTTGTGTTTTCTGAAGGACAAATTGGCAAGGAAAAGAGGAAGAACTGGAAGATAGCAAGGTCCAGTGGATTAAACACAAATTAAAAAGAGGTCAGGTAAAAAATACCAAGAGATACATTCAAGTGATTCAGTTGATGCTTATTCGGCAGAACTGAAAGGTGATCATTTTTCTATTGCAGCTGCATGGCCCAACTGTTTTCTTGTTTTACTTCAGATTTCTAGGTTTCGTTTCTGAAGTGGAGAAGTTTCCGTGCTTGGCCCTATCTGCAAGGCCTCACACTCCTGGCCTGCTGAGGCAAAGCAGGGAAAAAAGGATTCTGTTTCATTTGGTGAAGTTTGGATAAAATATACTGAGAAAAGTACCAAACATAAAGTACAAAGATATCTCTTTTATTAAGTACAGAGCTACTTAGAAATTGGATTTTGGAACAAAGCCTTGATCTTGAACTTGTCTGAAGAAAGACCTGGGTAACAGTTTAATTGTTTACAGCATGCTGCCGAAAGTGTTTCATGTCAGGCAAAGGCAAAGAGTGCAAACTAATTTAATATGACTGTCAAAAATAGCCTGACAAAAAAAAGTGGTCTGCCCATTTCCCACAGTTGCAAAGGGAAAGTAGTTCAAATGTTAAAAATAACCTTGTAATAATACAGAACAGTGCCCCAAAGGCAGGATAATCACGGTAAGCAGCTGGGTATAAACTGGGATATAGTTGCCAGATAGACATTCAGACATAACAATAGTGAAGTTAATGAGCCAGCACAGAGTTCTGGACCATTAATCCAAAATAACCTCAAAACCCCACTATACTGCAATGGTTAAACATTGGCCTATTGGGAAAGCATTGAGATTCTGGCACAGGATCCCTTGCTCTGAGGTCCCGATATGAATAGGGTCTTTGTTCCAAGGAAAAGAACTGCTTGGCTGGGAAAAACTGAAGAAAAACCACATCTAGACCACACAGCATCCATCATCAGGAGCACCAACCACCCAGGTCATGTTCTCTTCTCACTGCTGCCATCAGGGAGGTGGTACCAATGTATCAGGACTCTCACCACCAAGTTCAGGAACAGTTATTACCCCTCAACCATCAGGCTCTTGAACCAAACGGAGGTAACTTCACTCACCCCATTATTGAACTGCTCTCACAACTGATGGATTCTTTTTCAAGGACTCTTCATTTATGTTCTCCATGTTTTTTTCTGATTTATTATTATGTCTTTCTTTTTGTATTTGCAGTTTATTGCTTTTTGCACACTGGTTAAACACCCAAGTTGGTGCAGTCTTTCTTTGATACTATTATGGTTATTATTCCTTAAAATGTCCACAATAAAATGAATCTCGGGGTTGTATAAGATGACATCCACGTACTTTTATAATAAATTTACTTTGACCTTTACAGAAGCCATTTTAACTCATATCCATCCAGGATGATTTTGTTTCCATCTGTGTCTCACCTTGCCACTTGTGTCCTGCAGGTTAAACACTCCTGTGCTATGCTACATGGCAAGACCTGTCTCTCAAATCTACACCATTTCTTTGGTCGCATTTTTCTCCTCCGGCACCCAAAAAGGCTTTACAAGCTGTGAAAACCAAAGCAACTCAAAATTCAAATGAGCTGGTGGCCTTTTCACAAATGTTAGAAACCAAAAAAAAAGCCGGCTTCACCGGGCAAGTATTTTTCACAACATAAATGCAAGTAGAAACTACAAGTTCAGCAAAACAACAACAAAAGCTTCCTTGAGCATCCTTGTTTTAGTCCATTAAAAATATTTTCGCAAGAGGTTTCTCCTTAATTGCTCTATTTAATTCTAATAGTGGATTTGGTTTCCAAAAGGAGATATAATATAAAATTAAAATCAAGGGGATCATGTTGCTTTGCAACTCCCAGCAAGAACCTTCATCACTCTCGTTTATCCAGAAGACGGATAGATTGAATCTATATGCAACTGTCAAATATGTCAAACTCAGCACACAGGAAACCAGCAACTTTTGATCACAAAAAAACTGGCTGCAGAGCATCAACGACGGGTCACGCAAGCAACACTGACAAAGCCAACATGCAATCTCTCCTCTACTGTTATAAAACAGCTGATTGCCAAGTCATTCAAGCAAATGTCACCTACATTGCTGAGAATGAGTCTTATAGTGCAACAAAAGTTCACACCCTTCCTTGATGTTGTTAGACAGCTGTGTTGTTTCAATTAATCCTGCTACATGATGTCTCCATGTTTTGTTTTAACAGACATAAAACCATTCTTGAAATGGAGTCACTGAATATCCAAAAATCACCATGTGGTAACTCTGCCTCCAATGTTGTAGTGACAGCATTGAAAGCATTAAAAACATTCCAAAAATAGTCAAAGATGTTGAGAGGAAGCTTCTGTCATTCACAGGAATATACCGTGTCCAGGAAGAGCATGGTAGATACTCAGAGAGCTGCAAGGCAACTTCCAAAAATAAAAGCTCAAGGGAGCTCCACCCAGAATTCCATTCAAAGCACAACTCTCCACAACAGCTTAAGTGGACTTGATTTAAACACACGCCCAACATCAACAGAAAGAAGCAGTTTGAACATTGGTCAGCCATTTAATTTTGAGCTTATGAATGGTGCAGCACATGCTCAAACAACAAGGTCCCTTTCTGACTTCTGAGAACACCTTTCCAGTTCAAATCCACAAGTGAATTCCTGGCAGATTTATGGGCTATTCTTTTCCTCCCTCAATAAAAACGGGGTAAAATCAACCAAATGGAACTCAAAAAAACAACAGATCTGTAATGGAGAACTTTGAAACATCATTGCTTCCTTGTCGCAGGGCATGTGCCTGATGTCTTAAGTGCCTCGTTCTTTCCCTTCAGGATTTATTTCCTTGGCGCAACACTGAAGGCTTCTTCCCTTTCAGAACATGGCACACTGGATTTATGACTATCAAAGCCTGAAGAGAGCCCAAGCCTAAATGGATGACACTGAGGCTTTGATAATGCTCCCACAAGAACTTATCTTTACAGAAGGGCTCCAGTATCCTGGTCATATGGTCAGCAGTGCAAGATGAAGATAATCAGGGACAATCAAAAATAATCTCAATCTTACCACTGGACTACAACTTGAGTTCCTTTTCAAGAGCAGCTCATGCTGCAACCACAATAAAATCAACACTTCCATTGAAAAGCTATGTCTTCACAGAACAAATGGCAGATGAGATTGGGGGGGGGGGGTGGGGGAACAAACATAGGTACTATTACAATCACAGTGACAGAGCTTTGAAACAGACCCACTGCCTGCTGATGATCAACTACCCATCTGTACTAAACCTACTTACAAACACTTGCTCCATGGTCTACAAAGCCTTCACTTAGTCAATAACCTTACTGCTCACTTCATGGATATTCCTGACGAGGTTGGCTATTCCAAAAGTGCACCTTCACTCTGTCACGGCTAAAGGCAGGATCTCCATGTGGCTTCCTGTTTTAATTCCACTTTGAAATCCCATTCTGACATATCTGTTCATGGCCTACTCTACTGCCATGATGGAACCAAACTCAGGTTGGAAGAGCAACAATTCATTCTGCCTGGGTAGACCCCAACCTGATGGCATGAAAAGCTATTTCCTTAACTTCTGGTAACTCCTTCCCCACCCCCCCCCCCACACTTCTTCTAATCCCATTTTGTTTACCCTTTCACCTCTTCTCTTCTCATCACTTCCCTCCTCCTTCCCATGGTCCACTGTCCTCTCCAATCGTTTTTTTCTCCAGCCCTTTGCCTCTTCCATGATTGAATGCTAGAGCAGATTCAACAGGCCAAGTGGCCTTCTTCTGCTCCTGTGTCTTATCAGTACATCTTACCTGTAGGAAAATTCAATGCACATACCATTGGATTGTAGACTACCTAAGTGGGAGACTAGGAACAGCACCCTACTTCTCACCTCTCAAGTGGCCATCTCCTTTCTGCATTCTCAGAGCTGATGCAAGGTTTCAACCCAGGGAGGCTCGTAAGCATGAGTTTTGCCTCTACAAAAGGACAAGCATAAGAGTCATGCCAGGCATTTATTGCTCTAGATTCCAGCATCTGCAGTCTCCTCATCCCCAATCTAATGAGAAGTTCCAGCTCTGCCATCTTGAAGCTCCAGAACCCCACCACTTGTTGATGCTCGCCACGCCTTGAGGCACATCAGGCAGCAAACTTGCCATTTATTTAGTATTTGCCTGATTTTTTTTTAAAAACCAAGTCCAGTTGCTGGCTCAACGCACAACCCAGCACAGATGGGAAGTGTGCAAGGAGCCAGCCAGATTTGAACCCAAGACCACTCACCTCCAAGTCCGGTGTGGATGCCATTACACTACCAGCCAGCACCAGTTGAGTGAGTGAAGTTATTTATCAATTCATCCCAAATCTTTTTGATCAAAAATATCCATTTCCCCAGTTTCTGACCTGTCTGAAGAGAAACAAACCCTTGACTTACTGTCTAGACTTCAACTTTACACACCTCAATTAAAATTTCCCGTTTTCCAAGAAATCCCCAGCGAACAGTTGCTTTTCATAATCAACAAACAGCCCTGCGGAATTCACATAAACAAGCTGAATGCACAATGACTCAGCTGTTTGCTCAGTCGGCAGCTCAAAGTACAAGGAGAACCTCTATCATAAAAGAAATGGAGGTCCAAGTATTGAATATTACAGACAGTAAGAGCGGTTTCTTGATGCTAGATTATGCAGTGGGAGTGGGGAAGCTAGAATCTGGAGCAACAAACTTGTGACTCTGCAGTCTGGGTATTTGGGTTGCTTTCAAAACGAGACTCCATCAAAAATTAATTCATGCTCATCTCTGACATGTACTTTAGTCCCAGCACAATTTTAATCATAAAACATAGACAGATCATTGAGACTAGAACCAGAGACCATGGGTCAAGTGTGAAAGGTAAATACATTCAAGAGAAACGCAAGGGGGTACTTCTTCGTTCAGAGGGTGGTGTGAGTGTGGAACATGCTGCCAGCTGAAGTAATGGATCCAGGTACAACTTTATTATTTAAAAGAAATTTGGATAGCTACATCGATGGTAGTGGTATGGAGGGCTATGGTCTGAGTGTAGGTTGATGGGACCAGGCCAAATCAATTTGGCACAGCCTAGATTGGGTGAAGGGCTCTGTGACTGACTCCAGCTCCACATGTGGGTTACTGGAAGAATTTGTGTGTGGGTGTCTGGGTGTGTGCTTCAGGAAAGGTTTATTCAACTCCATTACAGAGGATGTCTGCTCAGAGAAAGTGGGCAGTATTACGATTACTTTCATTAACCAAAAGTTATGTAATTGAGTCTATGCATCAGGAAGCAGAAGTTGAAAACTGATTTTTGTACTTATTTACCTAAAGTTTGTAAAACTCAACCCAATCTGTTCCCCTAGCCCCTGGCACTTGGTAATTCTGCACACTGTGGGCTAAGAGTACAAGCAGAACTTAACAACTCAATCTATTCTCCATAGTTGTACCTATTTACATCTGCAATTGATTAACCTCTGATAATCATTGGAGACTCTCAGGGTCCTGCAACATCACAGAGCACTCATTCATTTCAGCAACTTGCTACTGTGCCATGTTACAACCTCCATTTGCAAGAAACGTAGCAACTCTTCAACCTCCACAAGCTAGTGGCACCCTGTGTCCGTATTTCTTGTACTGGCTTCCAATCAAGATCTGGGCTCGTGAAATGAGCTTCAAGGTTATGGCCAGCTACTTGTCTTCACCCCATTACAGAACAGAAAATTTTACTCAAATACGTGTAATTCTGGGCTATATTTCAGGCAATTGCAATAAAACCAAGTGAATACAAAAAGAAATGCTGGATCATTGTGGAAATGGAACGGGTGCCAGGAGACAAAGCAATTTTGTGACTTTCAAAGCTATCGCAATGACCCAGAAGCAGCCTGTCAGAAAGCTCTCAGTGCACCCTTCCAACCTGCAGCAGCGGGATCTCACCACTAGAGGTCATCAGTGAGCAAGCCCCCCCCCCCCCCCCCCCCCCACAGTGACTAGAAGCAGAAATTGCAGCATGGCAGTGTCTCACAGAGTTCAATCCTTCAACCAATTTTTCTTTAGAGCTTGCTCACCCACATGAAGCTGGCCGTCACTGATGACCTCAGACTCCCGATGGTCTTATGGATATACTTAACCAAAGCACTGGCATATCTCTAAGATATTAATGACCAAGTTCATCAGTTCTCTCCCAAGAATACAGCTCAGTTTCAGTATGTTATAGAATGGCATCTATCAAAGTGTCCTGTCCACAGATCATAATTTAGTTCATTGCAAATCAGTCTTGCTGTACAATTCCACTCCCCCACTATCAACATCTCCTTCTCACAAGGTGCTGTGTAAAACAAAATTGAAAGAGTGCAGAGAAATTTTACAAGGATTTTGCTGGGACTTGAGGACCTGAGTTATAGGAAAGGTTGAACAGGGCAGGACTTTATCCCCTGGTGCTTCGGAGAATGTAAGAGAGATTTTATAGAGCTGTACAAATTATGAGAGGTATAGAAAAGGTAAATGCAAGCAGGCTTTTTCCATTGAAAAGGGATCTTGGGCCAAAACTTCAACTGTACTCTTTTCCATTGATGCTGCCTGGCCTGCTGAGTTTTTCCAGCATTTTGCGTGTGTTGCTTGGATTTCCAGCATCTGCAGATTTTCTTGTGATTGGACTACTACACTGTGAAGTCGCTTCCAGAGAGCTCGAGCCTGAAGAAGTTTCAATATTCCCTTTCTTGGGAGTTCAGTGAAACCTGCTCTCACCGCACCCCCGCTGTGATCTATGCTGCCCTCCGACTCTTCAACCATGGGCTCACCTAGACCTGTTACCGCAGCCACACATCTTTACTTCACCCCTTCTTCCCCCCCCCCCACAATTTAATCTGTCATCTTGTGTTTCTTCCTCCCTTCACCGCACCTTTCTTCTCTGACTCATCTTTTTCTCTCCAGTGCTGAGGAAGGGTTTCAGCCCGAAACGTCGACGGTTTCCTCTTTTCCATAGATGCTGCCTGGCCTACTGAGTTCCTCCAGCATTTTGTGTGTGTTGCTTTTTCCACTGAAGTTGGAGGAGATTAAAACTAGAGGTCATAAGTTAAGGGTGAAAGTCTAAATATTTAAAGGGAACATGAGAAGGAAATTCTTCACAGAGGGTATGGAACGAGCTGCCAGCGGAAGTGGTGGATGGGGGTTTGATTTTAACATTTGACAGAGATTTAGATAAGTACATGGGTGGGGCATGGAACCAAGCAGAATGACAAATCAGCATGGACTAAATTGGCAGAAAAGCCCACTTCTGTGCTGTAATCACTAATTGTCCAGCACAAGGCCTGCCAGGAACTCTTGATTAATAGTGATGAAACAATCCTGCAAGTACATTGTGACTCCATATTTACCCTGGAGACATTATAATCAGGAACATCAGGTGCCTGACCTTGTATCATCTCGTAATCATCTAGCTACTGCAAATGGCAATCAATTTCTCATTGTCAGGATTTAGCTTTTGTGCTTGGTAACTACAGCTACTGATATCCCTCCGCTGCATGTTTCTGATATTCTACTAGTTCTGTTGAATGCCTTGAACATTTGCATACGTACTGGGGCAAGTTCTAACTCATGTTCATCTTGACAATGTTCTGAATCTTCGCATGCACTTAACTCTTCTCCATTCCTTTCAACATAGTCTCTCACACTGCACTCCAAAGAACCCAGACAGCTTAAGGTCTCATGCCATTGATCCGCAGGAGGAATAGGTCACACAATCCCTCTAACAGAAAAAAACAGTTTTGGGGACAAGTTGTCGTGGCCAAGTTGATGTGTTAATGGGGACAGATAAAGATTTAAAAAGATGAACAAAAACCAGGAAGCACACAAGAAGAGAGTTAAGTCAATATAAATTTATTATCGAAGTACGCACGTCACCACATACTACCTTGAGATTCACTTTCTTACAGAAATATAAAGATATACATCAGAATTTATGAACGACTGTACTTCAACAAAGATGGACAAACTTGATTGGATGTTTAAAGCCTGCTGTAGCGAGAGGATAAAGATGTCAGTAAACACTCCAGCCAGTTGATTAGCAAGGGCCTTCATTACTAACACTTAAGTTCCAAAATGCAGCACTGCTGCAACCCTTCCACTTAGATGCCACTGACAGGCCTTCTTCCCAAACCAGCTTTCCCTCTTCTGTAGGGGATAGGGGACTCGAATGCTGTCTACATACCTCAGCTCTCTGCCATTTCCCCTCTTGTTCAAACCAAGCACAGAAGTCCCCAGTTCCCTACTTTTATACATTTTTTAATTATAACTCATCATTTTCTTTTATTCATTGCACTGCTATAAACAAATTCCGTGACATAGCAGTACAAAAGTGATTAAATTGTATGTTGACAACACACACAATGCTGGAGGAACTCAGCAGGGCTTGCCAAAGAGTCTCGGCCCGAAATGTCCACTGTACTCTTTTCTGTAGATGCTGCCTGGCCTGCTGAGTTCCTCCAGCATTTTGTGTGTGTGTCGCGCAGATTCCCAGCATCTGTACATTTTTCTCGTTTGTCATTGTACATTGGCAGCAGAATGCATGGCGAGACTTGCAACCTTGCCTTACGCAGGTTGTTAATGCGAATGGTGCATTTCACGCGTCCGTGTACATGATCAATAAATCCGAATCAGAATTACCTGATGAGTGATGGAGGCACACAAGAGTAAAGGAATTTCCCCGACTGCAGTTACTGACCAGCCAAGACAACAGCAAATAAAACAACTGCATCCTGTAGCACAAACAGCTGTTATCTTCATCTCAGTAGAGAGAGCCTGCTTTCTGACAAAATAGATTGTTAAGGAAATACATACAGTGGCCTTCAGGGGTTTTCGAGGAAAGCCTGGCAGCTCCACAAGTTATTTTTAGAATCCAATAATTACCAAGTTTGAACTCTTATCTCAGGAACAGCTAAATTGATCTTTATATACACAAACACATGTTACATGCCACATAGAGGGACCGCTTTATTGGGTACACCTGCTCATTGATGCAAATATCGAGTCAGCCCGTCACGTGATCGCAAAGCACCAAGACATGGCGGGCTGCGCAGACCCAACATCACAATGGGGAAGAAATGTAATCTCTGTGTCTCTGTGGAACAATTGGCGGTGCCAGAAGTAGCTCGAGTATCTCAGAATTTGGTCACCGTCCCTAGGGTTTACAGAGAATAGTGTAAAAAACCAAAAACATCCAGTGAGTGACAGTTCTGTGGGCTGAAATGTCGTCGTTAATGAGAGAGGTCTGGGGAGAATGGCTAGATTGGTTTAAGCTGACAGGAAGTCGACAGCAACTCAAATAACAATGCATTACATTGGTGTGCAGTAAAGCATCTCTGAACGCACAATACATCATACCTTGAAGTGGATGGGCTCCAGCAGCAAAGGCTGTACCAGGTCCCACTCCTGTACCTAATAAAGTGGCCACTGTGTATCAACTGTATATCACTGCAGATGTTGCTTCCAAACCAGAGGAAAGCTTGCTCCTTGTTCCTCCATTCACTTTTATTATAAAGTCAGAATTACTGTGAAGTACAGCAACTCTTCGAGAGCCAATATGGGACCACAGCTTGCATACACCAAACCTGCACGTCAAGGATTTGACACCAAATTCCACAAAGCCATGTTAAGATAATTTCATCACCAATACCATTTAGGATCCCCAAGTTTGTCGAGCGCAAACTCTAAACCAAACTGCAAATTTTAAAGGTTTCTCATCCTCACAATCAGAATCAGGTTTATTATCTCTGATACATGTTGTGAAATTTGTTGTTTTGCTGTGGCAGTAGAGTGCAATAATATACTATATCCATAATACTGTATAGTATATACAAACAGGAAATAGTGCAAAAAGAGAAGAAAAACGGTGAGGTAGTTTTCATGGGTTCATTGTCCATTCAGAACCGGATGGCAGAGGGGAGACATCTGAGCAGACAATGAACCAATGAGTTACTGAATCCTGTGCAAATCAGAAGTCCTATTTAACCTGAAGTGATAGAAGGGAATATTAATGTTGATACACAAATGGAAAATGAGCAGCAGGTAAGGCAGGATCTATGTATAGAGAAACAGCTTCAGACCAAACTCACTGGATGTGAAATCATTAAAAGAACAAAAGAACTCTTACACTGCCGAGGTGGAGTGAGAAGGGAATGCCTGTGGAAGAGTGCAGCCACAAGCAACTAAATGGTGCAGGAGATAAAAGCTCATTACTCACAGCTTACCTTTCAATAGACAGTAACTCCTCGCCACCACCCAAAGCTCTCCAGTGGCAGATGGAAGTCAATAGATACTTGTACATTAACAAAGCAAAGGTGTGGACGAGGTACAAGAGTATCTATCATCCTGAATGGGGAAAACAGAATTAAGACACTCTGATCTTTTCCTTCTTCTAGCTTTCAAGTTTGAATCTAACAAACTTTAATGTTTGAAAACAGGCACTGGTCAGACTGCACGGAGCACTGTGAGCAGTTTTGGGCTGCTTATCTAAGAAACGATGAGCTGGCATTGCAGAGGTTTCAGAGGAGGTTCACAAGAATGACCTTGGGAATGAAAGGGTTAAAATATGAGCAGCTTTTGGTGGTTCTGGGCCTATACTCACTGGAGTTCATAAGAATGGGGGGAATGGATCTCACTGAAACCTATCAAGGTCCAGATAGAGTGGATGTGGAGAGGATGTTTCCTATAGTGGGGGAAGTCTAGGAGCTAAGGGCACAGCCCTGACAGAAGGGCATCATTTTAGAATAGACGAGTAGGAAGTTCTTTAACCAGAGGACAATGAATCTCCAGAATTCTTTGCCAGAGGTAGCTGTGCAGGCCAAGTCTTTATGCATACTTAAGTCAGAGACTGATAGATTCTTGAATGGTCAGGGCATGAAGGGATACGGGGAGAATGCAGGAGAATGTGACTGAGAGGAAAATTGGATCAACCAATACTGAATGGGCCAAATAGCCTAATTCTGCCCCTATGTCTTATAATCTAATAGTAGTTTCAGTACTCTCCTGTACAATATCTTGTTTACTCAGGAAAGAGTTAATAGTCAAAGCAAGCAGAGCACAAAGTTGACGTCTTCTTCCGCAAACGATGATGAACTGCTGAGCTATAATTACAAATACAGTGTATAAAAGAGGAAATCCTTTCACTTTGCACTCTTAGTACATTGACCAAGCACACTCAGCGCTGTGGAGAATTGTGTGGAGGAAGCTGATAGAGTGATCTGGTGATAGCAAACCATGTTTCTAAGAATATACAAGTTAAACAAACAGAAGAAAGGGTTGTGATCCGAGTATAATCGGATCTGCCTCTTCTCCCCCACTCTCCCTGCACACCTCAAAGACAGAGGACAAAGCAAAGGAAGACCCATGCTGTCAAAAGAAAATTAACTCCGTTAACTCTGGACAAGTATCATTGAAATACAATAACACCAGGGGGAGATGGGCCTGGTCGCACATCGGGCCAATGACAGGGAAACACCACCGGCAGCTTCCAGGATCAGTATTAGACATGCGGTGGAGACAAACGGCACTGCGTATTAGTGCGCATGGAATCGGAAACGAGGAGATGGCTATATTGGATCCAACCTAAAGACAGAACACAGCTAAGATGGCCCCTGCTTCAGCAGGAATGTAGTTGATTTCAACAAGGAAAATTGGAATAAAGAACTAAGGTTGAACCCCAACACTCAAATGGAAAGAATCAAATGATTAAAGGTGATTACAGGAAAGCCGCAATGATCTCACTTTAAACTGCCCAAATGCAACATTTCATTTCTTTGTTGAATTTAATCGCCAACTACATGCCTTGATCAGTGAGGTTGCAGTAGATTTCAGAAGCTAAGCTGGAAACAGACATCGGAAAATTTCAGCTCCAGAGGCTGATTTGTGTGCGTAGTGCCAGAGAGGTTCACCATACACTTCAAAATATAAACACCAGCTGCTACAGATGTGGTTCCTTGCATTTAACTTCTGAGCCATAGTTATGACGGTGCAAAAACAAGTTAACTATTCTCTTTCTCATTCCATTGGTTCTATCCACAGTGGACACAAGGCCATAGCTGCCTCAACCTGGTGAACTGGGTTCACTGCCAACTACTGGTGCTGTGTGGAGCTTGCACACTTGCTGTAACTGTGTGAGTTTCCACCGGCCACCTTGCATGTCCCAAGAACAGGTTAAATGGCAACTGTTAATTAGTACAGAGAAGACAGGTGGTAAGAAGATGAATGGGCTGGATGGCCTCCTTCAATACCTTGAACAAAGTTAAAATACTGCAGTTGCTACAATCTCACCGCCAAACCATTTATATCCAAAACTCAACAGTCCTGTGCAAAACTCCACCCTCCCTTTGCCATACGACCATTCTGAATGATGGCCATCCACGTACTTAATTTAGAAATTACCAAGGGTTACCCTCTAATTTTCAAAGCTCCTTGTACCTATGCAGGAGTCTCTTAAAAGAGCCCATTGTATCCACCTCCACTACCATGGCTGGCAGCCCATTCCATGCACTCACCACTCTGGGTAAAAAAACTTACCCCTGACATCTCCTTTGCACCTACTCCCAAGCACCTTAAAACTGTGCCCTCTTATGTTAGCCATTTCAGCCCTGGGGAAAAGCCTCTGACTATCCACACGATCAATGTCTCTCATCATCTTATACAGGTCACCACTCATCCTCTGTTACTCCAAGGAGAAAAGGCCTTGTTCATTCAAACCATTCTCATAAGGCATGCTCCCCAATCCAGGCAACATCCTTGTAAATCTCCTCTGCACCCTTTCTATAGTTTCCACATCCTTCCTATAATGAGGTGACTAGAACTGAGCACAGTACTCCAAGTGGAGTCTGACCAGGTTCTTATACAGCTGTAACATTATCTCTCGGCTCTTAAACTCAAAATTGATGAAGGCCAATGCACCAAATGCCTTCTTAACCACAGAGTCAACCTGCACAGCAGCTTTGAGTGTCCTATGAACTTGGACCCCAAGATCCCTCTGATCCTCCACACTGCCAAGAGTCTTACCATTAATACTATATTCTGCCATCATATTTGACCTATCAAAATTAACCACCTCACACCTATCTGGGTTGAACTCCATCTGCCAGCTCTCAGCCCAGTTTTGCATTCTATCAATGTTCCACTGTAATCTCTGACAGCCCTTCACACTGTCCACAACACCCCCAACCTTTGTGTCATCAGCAAATTTACCAACCCATCCTCCACTTTCTCAGCCAGGTCATTTATAAATATCACAAAGCGTTCCCAGAACTGATCCCCGAGGCACACCACCAGTCACCGACCTCCATGCAGAATATGACCCATCTACAACCACTGTTTGACTTCTGTGAGCAGGCCAATTCTGGATCCACAAAGCAATGTCCCCTTGGATCCTATGCCTCCTTACTTTCTCAATAAACCTTGCATGGGGTACCTTGTCAATTGCCTTGCTGAAGTCCATATACACTACATCTACCACTCTACCTTCATCAATGTGTATAGTCACATCCTCAAAAAATTCAATCAGGCTCATAAGGCACAACCTCCCTTTGACAAAGCCATGTTGACTATTACTAATCATATTATGTCTCTCAGGATCTTCTCCATCAACTTACCAACCACTGAAGTAAGACTCACTGGTCTATAATTTGCTGGGCCATCTCTACTCCCTTTCTTGAATAAAGGAACATCATCTGCAACCTTCCAATCCTCCAGAACCCCTCTCATCCCCACTGATGATGCAAAGATTATTGCCAGAGGCTCAGCAATCTCCTCCCTCACCTCCCACAGTAGCCTTGGGTACATCTCATCCAGTTCCAGAGACTTATCCAACTTGATGCTTTCCCAAAGCTCCAGCACACCCTCTTTCTTAATGTCTACATGCTCAAGCTTTTCAGTTCACTGTAAGTCATCCTTACAATCACCAAGATCCTTTTCCACAGTGAATACTGAAGCAAAGTATTCATTAAGTATCACTGCTATCTCCTCCGGTTCCACACACACTTTTCCACTGTCTCACTTGATAGGTCCTTTTCAATCACATCTTATCCTCTTGAACTTCACATACTTGTGGAATGCCTTGGAGCTTTTCTTAATCCTGTCCACAAGGCCTTCTCATGGCCCCCTCTGGCTCTCCTAATTTCATTCTTAAATTCTTTCTTGTAGCCTTATAATCTTCCAGATCTCTATCATTGCCTATTTGTTTGAACTCTTTATAAGCTTTTCTTCTTGACTAGATTTTCAACAGCCTTTGTACACCACGGTTTCTGTACCCTACCATCCTTTCCCTGTCTCATTGGAACGTACCTACGCTGAACACCACACAAATATTCCCTGAACATCTGCCATATTTCTGCCATATATTTCCCTGATGACATCTGTTTCCAATTTATGCTTCCAAGTTTCTGCCTGATAGCTTCATATTTCTCCTTACTCCAATTAAATTCTCTCCAATGCTATGGTAAGAGAGATAGAATTGTGATCACTATCTCCCAAATGCTCTCCCACTAAGAGACCTGACACTTGACCAGGTTCATTTCCCAATACCAGATCAAGTACAGCCTCTCCTCTTGTTGGCTTATCTACAAAAGCCTTCAATCATACCATGCACCTTTTCACAATTCCCTACTTGCATCAGTTTCATAATGATTACTGATCCTTCTTCTCTCCACCCCACCCCCTTTTCTGATTCCTGTTCTGAGGTGAGAGCACCGACCCTGAAATGGTCACCACTCTTCTCCCCACTTGCAGCATTTTCTGTTCTTGTTTTGTTTAGTGTGAAGCAAGGTTCCAATATGGCACATACTTGGATTCAGAACTGTTTATGGAGCAAAACATTTATCAGCAGAGTCACCAAGCAAGGCACATTGCCAGAATTAAAAATGATTAAGCAATTCAAGAATAGCCTGTGCAATATTCCAACACTTCTTCCGATTTCTTGAGAATTAACCACTGAAAGAGAAGCAAGATATACATGTTAATAGGTACACTAAGTAGAGATTTGAGAAATTGCACAGATTTACTCATTTCCCCCCACACAGACTTCCTACAAAGAAGCACGACGCCTGGACTTAGAAACAGATTAACCAGTGAGATCACTGCTCTACAAAGGGTTGCTACCTATTGACTTCATTGACTGCACCACATTACTCATCACTGCTCCAACTCCAAACTCAGAAGTCAACGGCTGATCATTTGCCATCTCCTTCCTGCTCCTGAAGGTTCTAACTCTGTAATTATCCAGCCAATCTAATATTGTCAACGTTAACAGTCACCACAGAACCAGGTACTTCAACGCAGACTCCATGCTGACTGTGAAGCATTTAGATATGCTAATCCCATTCTATTGTCCGCTTGTCCCATCAACCCCACCACCCCACAGTTCCCACACTCACCAACACACCAGTTTGCAGATTGTAAACAGCCGCCCAACTCCACCCACCCACCTTTCCCCTCACTTATCACCTGCCAGCTTCTAATCCTCCCTCTCTCCTCACCTTCTATTCTGGCTTCTTCCCCCTTCCTTTTCAGTCCTGACAGAGGGCTTGGCCTGGAACGTTAACTGTTTATTCCCCTACATGGATGCTGCCTGACCTGCTGAGATCCTCCAGCATTTGGTATTTATCATGACCAACCCAATAGCATGAACATTGATTTCTCTAACTTCTGGTAATTTCTCCCCCTTCTAATTTTGTCCATTCCCATTCCAATTCCCCTCTCACCCCTTCTCTTCTCACCAGCCCATCACCTCCCTCTGATGCCCCTCCTCCTATGGTTCAGTCTCTCTACATTCAGAATCCCTCTCCTTCTGCCGTTTACCTCATCCTCCTATCCCCTCCCAGCTTCTTACTTCATCCCTCTCCCTCCACCGTCCCCCTCACCTATCACTTGCCAACGTATATTCCTTCTCCTCCCCCCCCCCCCCACCTTCTTACTCGGGCTTTTGACTCCTTCCTTTTAAGGTCTCAGCCAGAAACATCTAGATTATTCTGCTGCATCAATGCTGCCTGACCTGCTGAATTCCTCCAGCATTATGTGTGCATTTCTCTAGATTTCCAGCATCTGCAGGATTTCTCATGTCTACCAACTCATCTTTTGGAAATGGGACACAACAAAACCCAGTCACAGGGAGATGCAAACTCCACAGAGTCAGTGGCAGGGGATCAGGACCAAACCTGCATTGCACGAGCACTGTGCTGCATCGTTGCCGTATTCAGTGCAGGTCTTGCAGTTCAGGAAGGGGAGGGCCGTCTCCAGCTTGATCTCAAAATGCACTCAAAAACAGAGAAACCAACCATATCAACTAACCTCAGTCTGCTGGTTTGCACAGGGAAAAAGGAATTAGAAACTTGACAGAACTCATGGCTTTGGAAAGGCATTCAGAACATTGGCTGTTTCCCAACAATCCTTTGAACCTTTAGTTTATAAAACTACAGGTAACCACAAGGTTAGTAAAGGTAATGTTCATTTTTGGTGCCTACCAATGCCATCAAGAAACACTGACACAAGTGCAGAATTAACCTTGCTAATCTTGGCCAGCAGATTAAGTCCTGACGAAGAACTGCATCTGCATTTCCTGTACTACCATCTTTTATTGCCACTCAGCGAAGCACGGCCATATCTCCAACGCCCAAAACAGATGAAAAAAGGTCCACTTGCAACACAAATATATTTCTCAGCAGACCAAATAAACATCTTTCCAACTAACTGATGTTAAATTTGGCACAGTCTGCCCCCTCAATAGAATGCACCATCCGGTTATGACATTACCCTTGTAATGGCATTCCCCATCAATTAATAAGAAACTGCATTATGTGACAGCATCGCATCAGCATACCCATAGAGATAAGGCAGATGATTACAGTGCTTCAAAATGGACAATTGTGAACATTCAACTACACTTGTATGTATTTCACAGAACAGGACTCTCTACTAGTGGGATCAAATTCAGAGAGACATCCATCTTTAAAAAAAATGCACTTGACTGCACCCAATGCTTCCTGCTAAAATTAAAGACCCCACTCCTTGGCTCCTTTCCCTCAACCAGAACTATCTATCGCCATCTGCCCCCAGAAACAAAGCCCTTTCTCCTCGTAGTCTCACCAAATGCCATAGTGCTCAAAGTCTCTCATTCTCCAACACAAGAGTTCCCCACCTTCCTCCCATTCAGCTTGAACTCTAAATCCCCACAGCCAAAGTCAGGAATAATCTGCTCACAACAATTACACTATATTTTCGTTCCTTTCACTTGCAATGAGCTTCTCCCTTGTAAAGTACTTAATACAACCATTTGCAGCCATCAGTTCCAATTGTAAACTACTTCAGCTGCATTCCACAGCAACATCTCGGACCTCATGGTCCACTGGATATGATCAAGATCGTTACTGCTTCCGAACTCGAAAGGAACTTTACCTGCTCACCTAGAGATCCCACCACCTCACACTGCCATACTGGTGTCCAACACTAATGAACAAACACCCTCCCTCTGCAAATGTCTTCATTGCGTTCCAGCACTGACAACCCTCCAAGTTGTGACCCCAGCTCCTCTGCCACTTCAGGTAACCATCTTCTCTGCCTTTCTGCTTACGGTACATCTTGACTCCGGTCAGCAAACACTCTCACCCTAACCATCGAACCTCCGAAACTTGACTGAAAGCACTACTAGCTGATAGCCATGTCTTGAGAGCATAGCCCTGCAAGTCACACATAGCAAAAAACAGGCTCAGAAAGATCCAGGAACTCAAATTAGCAATGGTCGAAGAAGCCAATATCAAGGCTGTGCCCCTGCATTACCATCAAGCTCAGGCGCAGTCCGCCAGTCGATCGTCCACAAGCTCAGCAGATTGCGCCCACTCTTGACTCCCAGAAGCAGAAGGTTAGCCTATTTCTGCAGTGAAATGATACACAAAACATGGTCGGTGGTGGTTGTGGATGATGTGACGCAGCAGGAGCTGAAGTAAGCAGTACCAGCAGAGGCCAAAACAAAGCAAGAAATGGTCCTCGTTTAAATACTCGTCAGAAATAAAATTAATCCACTGCTGCCCCACATTATACAAGCAGGGAAATCCATCTTATATTTCTATCTGCAGATAAAAATGCAAATAACTGTTCTCAGAAAAGTCTTCGTAGGCTTTCTAACCATTCTGGAATTCAGGTTTCTTGCAAGGATTTATTGATCCTTAGGTGATTTAAGAAGCTATCAATTTTAAGGAGAGGCAAAATAATATTTTGCTGTCGCTCTTGGGTGCACGCGGTCCTGCATCAAAAGGATCCGCCACTCTCACCCTCTCCAAACACTGAGCTACGCAGTTGAAAATTGGGCTGGTAGCCGCAGAACACGCAGAATCCCGCTGTAACGCAGCTGAATGTCTCAAGTCTCGCCTGCTGCGCACCCGGCCCCAAACTGTTGCAATAACATAAATGAGCTCGCTGGAAGTAAACGCGCGCGTCAAATAAAAGATCAACGGGCCTGTACATTCACCCAGAGCCATTTTTAAAAAAATGTTTCCTCCACCAGCTTAAAGGCAGAGATATTAGGAGCACTTTTAGAAGGAACGTTGAATTTTATAATCGTTTTTACTCCGTACCTCACAAAATGCCATCAACGTGACTGCGACGTGATTGGACCCCGATGAATCAGATTAAGACCAGGTTACAGCGTCCAGTTGTCACCCACAACTAATCCCCGAAGCTGAGCTCATCTTTGCCCGGAATTTAATTTGCCCGCCTTGATTTAACTGCGAAGGGCTGGGGAAGGGACAGCAGAAGAGTGCGCATCTCTTGTGTTTGTTTAGTTCTAATAACCGGGAAAAGTTGGGTGACTTCAGTGGAAATTCCAGTCACTGGTGTCACTTCCCCGTGTCCTGATGCGGTCATGTTCACTGACGCGAATGTATCAGGATCATGACGGGAAACCAGAGAGGGTGAGTCAAACTGATTTAATCCCCCACACCGCCACTATCCTCCCCAGACAGGGCAACTATCTGGAAGGCGCTTCCGACAAATGAACTTTATCGCCAGCTAATAATGGCTGGCGAACTGCCCGAAGACATTTATTGCGCGTACAAAGGGCCTCCATTCCTCTCCTTTAAGTTCCTCAGTTTCTTATGTAAATAGTCGCATGCACGCACCCAGCACTGCGCGCACCCGTCTCCCCTTTCCTCGGGCACGGGTCTGGATGTAAACAAATCCCATTATTCGACCACCCTCCCCACTCACCCCGACAAGAGGATATCAATCTGCAAAAGAAAAATCATTAATATTCCTCTTCAAAAATCATCTCTTAATAGTGACCACGACGCTCAAAATTCCAATGTCTACAATTAAATATAAATTGATAAAGCAAATTACATATTAAATTAAAACACAAGCTACAATGCAATACTGCACACACTTTAACGCAAGTATACAAATATCTAAATGAATTTGCAACTTTTAAAGACTTATTTTGAATCTAATCTATTTGCTACGGTGCATTTTTATTTACCTGCGCACTCTTGGGGTTGTTTTTCAAGTAGTGGTTTCCAAGAGGGGGGAAAAGGCAGTGATGCTATTAGGAAAAGTAAGTTAAAAGGTTGCTGCGTCACAGGGAGATAGAAACAAGTTACATCCGTCAGAAGGCTGAGAGCTCTGGAAGTACTTGGCTACTTTGCAAAAGACATGTTGACCAATGCAATGTACCGCAGAAACTGACAAATTATTACATTAACGATTTTAAAAGATCTTTTTTTCTGCTTCTTGGGAAGCAAAGAAATCCTCTTCATGCCTCACGCGAACGCAGCATCCTCCTTCCTATCCGTGCGCGTTCACGCCGACGAGCACGCGTCGCGCAGCTGCAGTTGCGCATCATCCGCAAGCGCGTCCCCGCGACTGTTTATTTCCCTTCTTCCGCGACTTAAACCTTGGATGTGCGCTGTATTAATGGAACCCAAGGCGAGAGGTGGCAATGCTCTTTGCAACGGCTGCAAGAAAATTTAACTTTGCAAAGGGCTTGGGCCGCAAAAGTAAACATCGTCACGGGCGCGCTCACGCCGGCCTCCAACGCGCGTCAGGTGCTGCTCACTCACTGTACCTCGCCGGACTATGGTGACGTCTTTATCATTTCTGTTTACATCCTGTTCGCTGAGGGGGGGGGGTCAGTACTTTTAATGCCAGTTAGTTAATATAAACGCTAGTTAGCAAGCTAATAAACAAATTTAACACAGCAAAATAAAAACACTCTAAACTGGAAGGAGAAGAGGCGTGCGCTGAGAGCCTGCTTGTGTTTTGGATTTGGACCATGTCAACACAGCGTCAGCACCCATGTTTACCTCCAGTCTGAATTTTATCTGCGCAACATGAGCTGGAATGCGGACATGAAGTGAAACACTCTATAACATCAGCCATGTGGCAATCGACCTCGGTTAGAAGTGAAGACATGACGCAACATGCAACTAAAAACACTTTCCTTTGAATAATAAACCCGACACGCTGTCAGAGAGACATTGAAAGAAAGTTGCTGTAAATCTAACACCACCTCGTCCTTGGTTTGTGAACTGCGTCAGGGGGCACGACCCGGCTTTTTAAGAATTGCAACATTCCCTCGTCTCAGGCGCCGCAGGGTTACATTTTATTACAAACATTGGGTTCAAATGATCGACTTAAACCGGTTGTTGCGTTTCTGATTAGAGCTGGTCACTTACGTTTCCGAGCTGCCCGGTTCTGCGACCTTTCGACCTTCCCCCGACAGATTCGGGTTTAAATTTGTTGAAGAGACTCTTCGGCAGCCCACCTGAGGCGGAGGTGGGCACTGACAGCAAGTGGGGCACAGTTAAATCGGAGCTCGGCGTCTGCAGGGGAATATAGCCGGCACAGTTTGGGTTTAGAGCCGCTGAAGGCACTCTGCCAGTAACTGGACTTCAGGCTGGGCAGTAAGCAGTGAATTGCAGCACCCCAACGTGTTTCTACCCCATGAGTATATGTTTTCTGTTGTTTCGTAACTTGATTATATCATGTCGATTATCATGTGACACTCCGAGGCCTCTATGGAAACTTGGAGGGGGGGTGACTGGTGGAAAGGGCAGGGCCATGTGACAAAGCTTGCAATTTTCTCTCATAATAACAACGCTAGGCTGAAAGAGCAAAATTCAGCCGACTGTGCGGCGTGGTCGCGTTTCTTAGTTTTGTTTCTGAGGTTTCTTTTCGCTATGCAACGAGACCCAAGCTATGCACACTTCATCCTACCCCAACATAGGATCTGTACTTCCAGTATGTCACCGCGGAGGAAGTTTATGCATTTTTTAAAGAGATCGCTATTTTTAAATGTTGCAGTTTAAAGCGGGCAGCTAAAAGCTTAAAGGGAGACGAGCACGCACTGAATGATACACAAACATATACAATTTTGATTACAGCGGCTGTTCTATGTAATGTTATTTGAATTGCCTGCCCTCTATGTGCTTCGCTGCTTGTCGATGCTAACTTGCTCCTCTGCCGAGTCATGTCAAACAGAACTCGTTCGGACTTCGCTACAGCCTGAGAGGGAAGAATACCCCAGCGCAACAGTGGCGACGACCAGGTTTGTTTGCTACCGGTTATATATAACATCGAAAATAACTTGATTTTCTTAGAAGTATTTCCCTGGTATGCACAAAACACCGGATATTATTCAAATGCCACATGGATTCAGATGTAACAATAATAAACAACAGGCATTAAGAAGCAATGAGTCATAAAAGACAAATACGCCAATAATACGTCAACTGACTTGCTGTTCAGCGGAGAATTGCACATGTGATTCAATGTGCCTTTCTGGTAAAAAGCTGAACAACAAAATACATCATCACCTTCCAGTGATTTCCTGGACGTGTTCTCGAAGGCTCAAGTGAAAGAGAAATCTGACGTGGGACAGACAGAGAGAGAGAGAGAGAGTGGAGAGAGACATCTCCGTGGGAGCTTTTGCAATGGATAAGAGCAAATGGAAAGTTTGTATTTCCATCTGTAACACTGGCTAAGTTGGCATGTTGCTACATACAGGGAGTGAGCTCGCAGACGTTCTGTGCTTGGCTTTATTTTGGATCCTCATTATTTATGGTTAAATAGCAGCAGTTTGGCAAGCAGGGCTGTGGATTTGGTCTGCGTGGAGGTCACCTGTTGTGTGTGCTGAGCGGCTGGGAGCTGTCAGAGAGACGCGCTGCAGAGCCGCCATTGGCGGGAGGCCGTAATTGCAGCCTAACAGGTTGCAACTAGCAGCTCCCGCCAGTAACATGGATTCTGGAGCACAGAGTGGAAAAGTGGACTTCTTGACAAAGAGAATGTCAATTGGAAGCAAGGTTTTGTGTTAGGAATCTGCAGGTAAAAGCTTTTATCCTTTTTAAAGTTCTTTTATTCCAAAGTCGAGAAGGTCAGATTCCCAACTGTGAACATCTGCAGAAGCCTGCCCTGGCCCAATCACATAGACACCACAGTCAAGGAAGCTCACCAACGCCTCAACTTCGTCAGAAGGCTAAAGAAGTTTGGTGTGTCCCCAAAGTTAGCGATGAACCATCTGGAATGTACCACAGGATGGTTTGTCACCTGTTCTGATTGAGACAGCAAGAAACTGCAGAGAATTGCAGACCCAGTTCAGCAAATCACAGAAATCAGATTCTTTTCAATGTACTGTCCGTACTTGTCGCTGCTTCACTAAAGAAACCAGCATAATCAGAGACTCCACGTACCCCAGACAGTCTCTCTTCTCTCCTCTGCCCTGGGGAAAAGCCTGAAAGCACATACCACCAGGCCCAAGGACAGCTTCTATCATGCAATTATAAGATAATTGTATAGTTCCCTTGTACAATATGACAGACTTTTGACCTCACAATCTACCTCATCATGGTCCTGTGCCTGATTGCCTGCCTGCACCACTAACTGTAACACTTTATTCTGCATCCTGTTCTTGCTTCACCTTTGTACTACCTGAATGCATGGATCTGAATGGATTCTAGGTAAAACAAAGTTTCCCACTGTAGCTTGGTTCATATGACAATAATAAACCAATTTACATATAATAACTCATAAACACAAGAGATTCTGCAGGTGCTGGAAATCCAGAACAACACACACAAAATACTGGAGGAGCTCAGTAGGTCAGGCAGCATCTGTTGAGGAGGAATAAACAGTAAATTTTTGGGCCAAGTCCTGATGAAGGGTCTCAGCCTGAAACATTGACCGTCTATTCTCCTCAATAAATGCTGCCGAGTTCCTCCAGCTCTTGATGTTGGAACTCAGAGGGAGGCTCTTCACCCCACTGGCTCTAAGGCAGCTCCCCATTAACCTGTCTAACTGTCTAATCTGTCTAACTGCAATTTTTTTCTTTCCCAAATGCCCATCAGCAACTCTTTGAGACATTTTACCATTAACCAACACGAACTAATACACCCAGTGGCTACTTTATTAGGGACTCCTGTATACCTGCTCATTAATGCAAATATATTCAGCCAACTCAATGCATTAAAGCATGCAGACATGGTCAAGAGGTTTAGTTATTGCTCAGACCAAACATTAGAATGGTGAAGAAATGTGATCAAAGTGACTTTGACTGTGGAATGATTGTTGGTGCCTGTTGGGGTGGTTTGAGTTTCTCGGAAGCTGTTGATCTCCTGGGATCTTCACACACGACAGTCCCTAGAGTTTACAGAGAATAGTATGAAAAACAATTAAAAAAATCCAGTGAGCAGCAGTTCTGTGGGCAAAAATGCCTTGTTAATGAGAGCGGTCAGAGAAGAACAGCTAGGCTGCTTCCGGTTGACAGGAAAGGAACAGTAACTCAAGAAACCGTGTGTTACAATAGTGATTGCAGAAGAGCATCTCTGAATGCACAACACATCGAACTTTGAAGTAGATGGGCTACAGCAAAAGAAGATCACAAACATATAGAAATATACTCAGTGCCCACTTTGGGCAACTAATAAAGTGGCCACTGATTGAAATTTAAAAGCACAACATTGGGTTGTGGAAGGAAAGGGGCAAGACCAGGAGGAAATTCAAAAAGCTGTGGAGAGAACTTGCAATCTACACACAAACAGTATCAAAAATCAGTGCTAAGTTCTGGTTGCAGGAGCTTTGAACTGGCTGTGCTATCTGCCACAATGAGTGCTTTGGTTATTTGGTTTGGTACTTTTGTTCTCATTAGACCTTCTGCTATCTCATTTAGTGCCATGGAGTCAAACAGCACAGTAATAGGCCCTTTGGCCCAACTTGCCTGTGCTGACCAAGATTCCTTTCAAATCTCGTCTCACTTTCCTTCTTTTGGTCCATATACCACTAAACCTTTCCTGTCAATGTCCGAGTGCCTTTTAACTATTGATAATAAAACATGAGAGCAAAGGTAATAGGATAGGAGTCAGCTTTGTGGCCACTATGTTTGCCTTGCCATTGTAATTCCCAATGCCTTCTTCATAACCTATGATTTCCTTTAGATGAAAAATTAGCCATAAATATATTTATTGGCTCAGCCAACACATTCTTCTGGGATTGAAAATTCCGAACGTTAACAACCTTCAGAGGGAATAAATTCTTTGTTATTTCCATCCTAAATGAGCAACCCCTTGTTCTGAAACTATGGTGCCTCATTCTAGACTTACACGCAAAGGAAAATATCCTCTCATTGTAATCCTATCCAGTATTTCAGAATCTTAGCAATAAATTCACTGTTCATTATTTTAAAATTTCACAAGTATGGGCCCAATCTGCTCAATCAATCCCCTTACTCCGTGAATCAAACTAGAGAATACTCTGAACTGCCTGCAATGCAAGTCTACCTGTCCTTTCATAAGGAGACCAAACTCTTGAGCTGTAATCCAGGCTTAGTCTCACCAAGACCCAGTATAGTTACAACAAGACTTCTCTACTTTTGCAGACCATTTCCTTAGCAATAATGAATAACATTTCATTTGTTTTTCTAATTACACATTGCACCTGAACAAGGACGTACATGGTGCTAAATAAATTGAGCTTTTTTTGTACTTTGAAACAGGAGAATATTTGTGGAATTAATATTACGATTAAATAAATGACATACCATTTTATGTCCTAAATTAACCAATGCATCTGAGCATTAATTGTCAGAAGAAAATTGCAATGAAAAATGGAGACTAATTACATTAAAAAGGGGGTGATAATTATTTATGGTTGAGGATGAAAAGAAACAAAAAGACAAATATAGTTAAATCAAATATTGAGTACGGTGGTTTCCAGTTAGTTAGGCCATTGGTTGGTCAGGCAGCCAATGCAGTTTCAAGCATTCAGGCTTGGAGATACTAGAAACGGCTGAGAGTGAAAATGAAATGATTTCACTACTTCAGCAAGTTAGGAATTACAAAGAATTTGAAGATATTGACAATCATCTTAAATGTTACTTTGAAAATGAAGATTTAGAAGATGCAATTATCTAAAACAGGGGCTCCCAAACTGGAGTTCATGAACGCCTCAGTTAATGGTAGGGACCCATGGCATAAAAATAACATTGTATGAAGGCATTCCGTTGTCTACATAGGTGTCTGCACTGATTTTGTTCATTTATTATCAGTCAAAAGAACACAGCAGATGAATTCCTCTGTCAGTGACTATAGGAACTAATGCACAGTTTTTTAGACCTGTAGAAGTATTAGTAATGTTCTAATTTGTTCTGTATTTCATTTAAATACATTAATTATTACTCAGTTAAATGGTAGTTTGTCTTTTTTATACCTTAAAATTATTTCCATGAAACTTTGGCTAAATTGGGGTGGCCGCTTAATTGAGCCAAAATATAATGGTCCCAAAGAGTCTCCATTAACCAGAATCCACTGTACTTCATTCCCATGGGAGCATTGCCTTGAATATGGTGCAACATACAAGCTTAGGAGAATACCACAGCATTAGTGAGACATCTTTCATCTCCTGCACAAGATATTACATGGCCAATTAAATAAAATTAGTGCTTGGTGCTTTGAACCCAGAGGCAATAAAAACTTAGGCAAAGTTGGCCATGTTCATTTAGATACTTCATTTAGAAAGGATTTTTATCCCAATAGAGATGTAGGAATTGATCCAATCTAAAATAAAATAGTGAATACATAAAACGCAAAGTATGACTGCAATACTTGAAAGGGAATAGGTTTTCCATACTCTTCTCAAAGTTAAATTAAATTTAATTATTGAAGTACATATGTCATCAAATACTACCCTGATTCATTTTCTTGTGGACATTCACAGAAGGTACAAAGAAACACAATAAAACCAATGAAAACTACTCACAAAGATGGACAAATCATCAATACATAAAAGACGACAAACTGCAAATACAAAAAGAAACACAAATAATAAATGAATACATAAAACTGAAAAGACAAATTGTAGAATCCTTGAAAGTAGTTTGCAGAATCGGTTCAGAGTTGAGGTGAGTGTGGTTATCCACACTGGTTCAGGAGCCTGATGGTCGAGGGGTAATAGCTGTTTCTGAACCTGGTGGTATGGGAACTAAGGCTCCGGTAACTCTTTCCCAATAACAGAAACAAGAAGAGGGCATGGTCTGAATGGCAGGAGTCCTTGAAGATCGATGCTGCTTTCTTGTGTTAGAGCACCTTGTAGATGTGGTTAATGGTGGGGAGGGCTTTTCCTGTGACGGATTGGGTGGTATTCACACCTTTTTGTCAGCTTTTCCATTCATGGGCATTGGTGTTTCCATACAAGGCTGTGATACAGCCAGTCAGGATACTTTCCACTGTGCATCTATGAAAGTTTGTCATAGTTTTAGATATGCCAAATCAGCACGATCTTCTAAGAAAGTAGAGGCACTGCTGTGCCTTCTTTGTAATGGCACTTCCATGCTGGTCTCAGGACACATCCTCTGAAATGATAACGCCTAAGAATTTAGAGTTACTGATCCTCTCCACCTTTGATCCCCCAATGAGGACTGGCTCATGGACCCTCGGTTTCCTCCTCCTGTGGCTGATAATCACCTCTTTAGTTTTGCTGACATTGAGTGAAAGGTTGTTGGTGGGGCAACCATTCAGCCAGATTTCCAATCTCCCTCCTACGTGCTGATTCGCCACCACCTTCTATTGGGCCCACAGCAGTCGTGTCATTAGCAAACGTAAATATGGCATTGCAATTATACTTAGCCTCACAGACGTAAGTATACGTGCAGGGGACTTGCGAAGTGCCTGTGCTGATGGAGATTGTGGAGGAGATACCATTATCAGTCCGAATTCACCCACTTCTACAGTGAACCCCCTGAATTGAAGCTGTAACTCAATTCCTAACTAAGTAATAACCTGACATACTGAGGGAATATCCATACATCCTGGATTATTTCAGTCCTGTAGATGAATTGTCACCTGACCCTGAAGTTTTTGGTATCAGTGTTGTTTCTCTCAGTGGGATCTTTTCCCCAGTAGCCACTATACAGCTGTTCCAGAAAAGGTTTGTGATATTTCATTATAAATTCAGAAACTTCCAATGAGACCAGAAAAGAGTTACCAATACCAGCTCTTTACCAATCATTCTTGTTTACCTCTGACATATTCTATGATCCACCTGTACTCCCCATTACTGTTCAGCCGATTTTTGAAATTAGCTTTATTTGTCACATGTACATCAAAACATGCAGTGAAATGCTTCATTTGTGTCAACTCACATCAGCAAGGATTGTGCTGTGTACGTGTCACCATGCTTCCAGAACCAACATAGCATGTCCACAACGCTAGCCCTAACCATATGTCTTGGTGATTGCTGGCGCAAACCACTATACGTGCTTTCTGAAATTCCTGTCCTTAACATCGAACTTGATTAATCATCTACATGCTGTTGGTTGAAAAACAGGCCATGATTCTTCCAGTTGTAGATTATTTAGGGCAGTTGGCAACCCATTTCAGCTTTAGCACAGACTTACAGGATTAACAGCATCTCTGTTGGATTCACTGGGCAATGTAAATTTCAAAACAATATCAATTCAAAACAAGTGGTAGACTTTATATTTGACAGTGGCAAATACTTTTCCGAAAATATTAAATGCTTAAAAGATGGGGGATTCGTTGTCTAATTTTGTGGCTGACTGAAGTTGCATATAATTGTGTCAAGAGTGGACAAGTGAAAGTGTTTGGCACTGGCTGGCTAGTTTTCTGTTTGGATCACAAGTTTGATAATACAATTTGATATGGGTCAAACCAAGATTATGATATGAGGAGATTTGGTAAGCCACCAAAGACACTGGCAAGTTTCTGCAGATATCCCACAGAGAGCATTATAACTTGTATCACCATCTGGTATGGAGGAGCCACTGCACAGCATCAGAAAAGGCTGCGGAGGGCTGTAAACTCAGTCAACTTCATCATGGGCACTCACCTCCCCACCACAGTGGAGATCTTCAAAAGATGATGTCTCAAAAAGGCAGCATCCATCATTAAGGACCCCCACCACCCATCAGAAAAGGAGGTATGAAGACCCAACTCAACATTCTAGGAACAGCTTCTTCCCCTCCGCCATCAGCTTTCTGAACAGACAATTAATCCATTAACATGGCCTTACTATTTTTGCTTTCTTTTGCACTACTTAATTTTTAATATTTATTTCTTATTGTAATTTATAATATATTTTATGTATTGCATTGTACTACTGCCACAAAACAATAAAATTTCATGAGATACATCAGTGATAAGAAGTCTGATTCTGAAAGACAGGTTAATGTACCAAGATCAAAATTAAATTCTGTACCCATGCACAGAATTTATTCACCTGGCTTTGCCACACACAGTTTCATTAATTACAATGCAAATAAAAACTATTAGATGTTGCAAGTAGGAGGTATAGTTGGATAAATCCCTGGTAGAATATTTTATGGCAGTTTCATTACCTGTGCCGACTGGGTTCAGTGGAAGAGTACGTGTGGAAACTAGCTTGTTTTCTGTGCCAAAGGACCAAGGCTGTCCCAGGAAATGAAACCGTAGCTGAGGCCCTCCTTTGGTCAGGATCAACCATGGATGTTGCGCTGCCTAAGTGATATGCAAAGCCAGGGCAGTATAATACGGAGAGCAAGCTATTGTAGCAAGCTCCCCCCTCTCCACGAAGCAGATGAATCCAAAGGAATGGCAGAGGCTAATACAGTTTGGCACCAGCAAAGATGCAGGCATTGCCAGTCAACATTGAACTCATTGCCTTAGGTACACCAGTGCCAGATTTTTCCTCAGGGTTTACTCCCAAAGCATTCCTCGTGAGTGGGTATAGCTGTAAGGCAATGGAGGTGTGAGATCAGATATTTCCTTCTCCTAGATACGCTGCCAACCATGGCTGGTGAGTCCCATCTGCCTGGAGTGACGCGTTTTAAGGTGGCAGTAAACCACATTCGCTCCTTCACCTGTCAGTAGAAATGGTTCCGCCGGGCTGAGGAGCTAAGTCACATGGGAAGGCCAGGAGCTGGACTTGGGTGTCAGAGGGTATTTGAGATACATGCCATTGGGAGCATTTAATAGGGGATGAGAGCTTATCCCCACTACCATCCCAGCTATGACAACCTTAAGGAACCAGTGACTGGATTAACCAGAAATTATTCGGAAAGGAGAGTGACTCAACACACAGAGAATGGGAAGCAAAAAATAAAGACAATTTGTGGTGGAGGAAGAACAAGAGACATGGATAGTTTAATTAATGTGTAATTATGTTCCATTGGTTGGTTTTTAGTGTTGTAATCCCTCAAATGTATACTGTAAGCGATTTGATTAGGAAGAGAGTATTACAATTAGATTTTATGCTGCTTCGCTGTTTGTTTTCATGCTGTGATGAAGTTCAAGGTTCACTGTCATTTTTACTGTTAATACCAGTTACTACCTCGAGGTTCATTCTCTTGTAGGTTTTCACAGTAAAACGAAGAACTACCTTAGAATCAATGAAAAACTGCACATAAACAAAGACCAATGTGCGAAAGAAGACAAACTGTGAATATAAAACACAAATGGTAATAAGACTGCTCTATCTCATTCCTGATAGCAACAGCGAGAAGAGAGCATGGCCCGGATGGGGGGGGGGGGGTGGCAGGGGGGAGTCTTTAATGATGGAAGCTGCTTTCTTGTGGTAGTGCTCCTTGTAGATGTAAAAGGTGAAACAAGAAAGCATTGACTGAATGTAATGCAGTTAAATAATTAATTAAATACTTCGTACTCCATCATGACATTGTTAGTATCTTCACATCCACAATTTTAAACTGCTTTCCTCAGTAAGAAGTAGGAACAGCTGTCCAACGAAGCAGAGTTCATCTTTACAAATGCACATTAGTTCCCGATCAGGTCTACTGCAGTTTTACGTGAGTGATCCCTGTAAAAATAGAAACATCACATCTTCTTAAAAGTTTTTATTCCCCCTGGCAGTTAATCTGATCAACCATTCTAGTCGGTCCCTCACCCCCTTCTATCTATTAACTCAATCGCTACACTGCACTGTAAACACTTTAAACCACTTTTTATAATTCTGTTTCCTTTATAATTATATGGTGGTATTTATGCACATTTTATTCCATATCCATCCTGTTGGATTGAGCTGTAGAGTTGTTCCTTGTAGTTTAACTTCCTTTGCTTGTTTGTAATTTTATATAATGACCTACATACATGAAATTGTTCAATGAGTTTTCCAGTGGTTACAGGTGCCTCTGCATTTTCCTGGAATCTTTTTGCTATCAGTGGTGAGTGTCACATTGCTTAAGTGTGGCTATTTAATTGGTTGACTGTTATCTGTTGGAATTTCAATGGATTCAGCGGTCTGGTATAACCACCTTCGGTCTTTCTTTTTCCTCCTTTGTCTCTTTGCTCTACCATTTACCTTGTAAGATCTATCCGAGTTGGTCCTCCCGAAGTGCAACAACTCATATTTGTCTGCATAAAATTCCATCTGCTATTTTTCCAGCTGGTCCAGATCCCGCTGTAAGCTCTGACAGTTTTCCTCATAGTCCACTACACCCCCAATCTTGGTGTTATCTGCAAATATGCTGATCCATTTTATCACATTGTCATTTGGATATAGGTGAAAAACAACAAAAATCCAGCTCTGATCCCTGCAACACTCCACTAGTCACAGTCCTCCAGTCAGAGAGGCAACCATCTACAACTACTCTCTTCCATGAAGCCAATGACTAATCCAATTCACCACCTCATCTTAAATACCAGGTGACTGAATTTTCTTGACCAACCACCCATGTGGGATCTTGTTAAAGGCCTTGCTAATGTCCATGTAGACAACATCCATGGCATTACCTTCATTAACTTTCCTGGAAAGTTCCTTGAAAAACTCTGTCAGTTGTTAGACACAACTTGCCATGCACAAGTCCATGTTGACAATCCCTGATCAGTCCCTGTCTATCACAATACAGGTTGGGTACCACTTAACTGAAATTCCAAAATCTGGATCTTATTGAGCACTAACAAGACATTACAAATTGAAAATTCCACAAGACGCTGGAAGGTTCCCAGGTGACGCACAGGTCTCTGCACACCACAGACAGTTCTGAGAAGTGACTTCACATATGTAATGAAAAACAGAAAAATATTGCATAAAGCAAAAAATGAAGATCTCAATCATGTATTGAAAGAGTGGATTCATCAATATCAGAGTGAACATATGCCACTTAGCAGTTTGCGATCATGAAACAAGCAGAGATCTATCACAACAAACTGAAACTGAAGGTAATTGTGTAATTTAAGAAATGGCATGGCATTAAATTCTTTAAGCATCTACTGATAACAATTGCCACTGCCTGTGACCCTGTGGATTTGCTATACTTGCATGACGTGGCCCAGGCTCCAATGATTGCTCCAAAAGTTGGTTTCTTTATTTGATCCTTTATTAGTAATTAACAAACATACAATCTTGAAACAATGAAACTTAAATGTACCCAATTGTAAGCTAAGCATTATTCAGCAGTCAGCAAAAGATGTGACCTCTGCCGGTCCCAACCTACAAACTGCCACAAAATAAGCAAGAATACAAACTTATTCCCTTAGCTTTTACCACGGCACCACTCATGAGACTAGTTACCATAATAAATGCACAACACAGAATAAAATGCAGACAGAGAACAGGTACATGGCTCCAACCACAAATACAGTGTCCTGTAACCTTTAGATCAAAACACAGCATCATAGGTGGAGACTAAAAGCCTGCAGGTATTGTTCAACAGCTGATTCTGGTATCCCCCAATGCTGTTGTGCTTTTGTTACACATTATATTTTCATTCTATTAATAATGTCGGTAATTTTTACTGTTGCGTACATAAGTGAAATAAACAAGTGTACGACAAAGACTGCTTACCTTTTGCTCACAAATTCAGAGTCAGAACACATCCGACAAACTCTGTCCATAATCCAGCCCTTTTATGGAGTCCAAGTCAATATGTGGAAAGTAGAAATCACTTACTATCACAACCTTATGTTTCTTGCAAAAGTCTGCTATCTCTCTACAGATTTGCTTCTCCAAATCCTGCAGATTCTGGTGGTCTACAATATAATACCATGAACATGGGTCAAGCCTCTTTGATTCCTCAATTCTACCCATAGACCCTCACTAGATGAGCTCTCCAGTCTGACCTGACTGAGCACTGCTGTGACATCTTCCCTGACTAGTAATGCCACTCCTCCCCTTAGACCCCTCTCGCTCTGTCTAGAACAGGGGTCGGCAACGTTTACCATTAAAAGAGCCAATATGGACCCATTTCCCACAGAAAAGAAAACACTGGGAGCCACAAAATGAAATAACACTGCAAACAACGGTTTTTTTTTGCCTTTATGCTATGTATAAACAAACTATAATGTGTTGCATTTTTGAAATTGATGAACTCCTGCAGAGAAAACGAAATTATATTTCTGCATGCAACAAAAACATTTTGAACTCCGAAAAAAAGACGTTGGGTTGAAGGTTACTACATAGGTAGCCTACCTTGGATCGAAGAATTAAAAGAAAGCGCGCACTGGCGGGTGTCAGGCATTGGCAGTGGTGATGTATATTAATAGCGATAAAAAACACGTTGTAGCGGTGTAGCGCTACACGCAGCGCTAAAATAAAGACTGCAGTCAAAGGTAACTTTATTCGAACTAAACAGCCTTGCTTTAAAGCCTCCCTCAACCCGTCCCCATGGGCGCGGATGCTCCAAAAGACACGTACTCACAAACCCCCGTAGGCTATCTCCCTTAGTCGGAACGGTGGCTAATTGTGAGCCGGTTCGGATGTGCCAGGAAACGGTGTCTCCGCAAAGTTTTCATATTGTACAAGATCACCATAATCTTCAAATTTCGAATTACATTTCAAAAGCTAACAAACCACGGGGAGCCGCATCACAGAGATCAAAGAGCCGCATGTGGCTCCGGAGCCGCAGGTTGCCGACCTCTGGTCTAGAACATCTCAAACAATGGAATCCCAAAACACTGAGCTGCCAGTCCTGCCCCTCCTGCAAACAAGTCGATCCTAATGGCCACAATGTCATAATTCCACGTGCTGAACCAGCCCTAAGCTCATCCACCTTTCCTACAATACTCCTTGCATTGAAATATATGCAGCTCAAAACATTAGTCTCACCATGCTCGACCTTTTGATCTGACCTTGTATGTAGCTTAACAACATCTTTCTCTACAACCACCCCACTATCTGTTCTGGCATCTCTGGTTCCCATTCCCCTGCAACTCTAGTTTAAACACCCTTCCCCCACCCCCCCCCCACCCCCCACCACCACCACCATGCAGCACTAAGCAAACCTAGGATTTTAAAAATCCTAGCAAATGCTAGAATATTAGACTCCTCCAGTTCTTCTGTACAGGTCCTACTTTCTCAGGAAGAGAGCCCAAGGATCCAAAAATCTGAACTCCTCCCTCTCACACCAGCTCCTCAGCCACATATTAAACTGTATAACCTTACAGTATATTTCTGTATAGTTCTGGCCTCACTAACACATGGCACAAGTAGCAATCCTAAGATCACAACCCTGGAGGTTCTGTCCTTTAACTTAGAACCTGACTCCCCAAACTCACTTTCCAGGACCTCATCACCCATCCTACCCATGTCATTGGTACCAAATGTGGACCACAACCTCTGGATTCTCACACTCCTGCTCGCCTCACCTTGCCTCTCCCTTCTTAGCGATGATCGTTATTTAGTATTTTTCATTGTTTTGTTTGCTGCTGATAAGTAGTCGCTGAGCATCACCAGCATCATCTGAACCCAGGTGCTGCCTGATTTGCTGAGGGTTTTCAATATTATGGGTGCATGGTAGAGGGGTGGCATCGCTTTACATTGCCAGTGACCTGAGTTCAGTTCCGCCAGTCTCTAAGGAGTTTGTCAGTTCTCCCTGAAACCACGTGGGATTCTTCTGGGTGCTCCAGTTTCTTCCCACATTGCAGAGACGTACAGGTTAGTAGGTGAATTGGTCACAAGGGTGTGCTTGGGCAGTGCATGCTCATGGTGCTGGAAGGGCCTGTTACTGTCTATATATCCAAACCAATTTTTTTTCTAAAAACATAGATATAATAAAATATTAACTGTTTTTATTTAGAATCACACCATCTGCTTTCAACTTGATTTTTATCATTCTTCATGGATTCTATGCCTTTTGGGAATTAACAGCTTCACTCCTTCTGTGCATCAGATGAAGTGTACAGAAATGTTCCCCTCCCTACAACGTACAGTATGCCATCTTCAGAGTGAACACCTCTCTTGAAACAAAATAAGTAAAACCAGTTGTGCAAGGGAGCAGCATGCATTTGGCATCTTTATGCCAATGGCCAGGACAAATGTAGTTGAGATGTGAATTCTCGGAGTCAGACCGGATGATGTAGCCTTTATGGGTATGCTCTTCCTTTGGCCTGGATCAATGTAATTTGCTAATTACATTTACATGTACAGTGGTTTCCGGTTAATTGGGTCAGATCGGGACCAATACGTTTTGGCTCAATTAAGCAGTTGCCCCAATTAGCCAAGGTTTCATGGAAATAGTTAAAAAGGTATAAAAAAAAGGCAAAGTACCATTTAACTGAGCAACAAAATATGTATTCAAATGAAATAAAAATTAGAATGCTATGAATATTACTACAGTAATCTAAAGCTGTGTATTAGTTCCTAATAGTTATCAACTAAGGAATTCATCTAGTGTATACTACTGAGTTCTTTTGATTGACAGTAAATACACAAAATCAGTGCCAATGCTCAGTGCAGGTAATGGACAGCCTTCATACAATGCTTTTGATAATTGCATCCTCCAAATCCTCATTTTGTTGGAACATTCAAGATGATTGTCGATACCTTCGAATTCTTTATAGTCCTAACTTGACAAAGTGGTCAAATCATTTCATTTTCACTCCTGGCCTTTCCTGGTATCTCCTAGTCTGAATGCTTAAAACGGCAGTGATCAAAACAGTTTTGAATTATCTTACTGCTTATTTTTCACAACTATCACTGACCTTTTGTGCACCACAGTCCCAAGGAGACGCAAGATTGAGTAGAGAGAGAGAGAGAATTTAGACCATAAGATAGAGGAGTGGAATTAGGCCATTCAGCCAACAAAATCGAGTTCACCAGTTTATCATGGCTGATCCCAGATCCCATTCAACCCCATACACCTGCCCTGATGGTAAAGAAAGACCCAGTGGTTGATCAAATGAAGCACCAGGCCAAATTGGAAAGGAAGGTCGGGTACAGGCCGAATCGTGGTGGTGGGGTCCAGGCCCCTAAACGGTCCAAAAGTGATGAAAGATTTGATGTTAGAACGATTTAAGTGCCGGGCCTGAGTGAAAAGCTCAGGGTGTCAGGACTGGAGGTGAGTAACAGGCCACTTCAGCCCGGTTCCGATCAGTTCTGGTTGCCTTTCTGAGACATTTACTGCACTGAAATGAGGCTGTGGCTTGCTCCAGCTGCAATGATGCCTGGCCTCGTGTCTTTTATATAACTTCAGTTCTGAATGCTATTTTCTTTCTTCTATTGTTTGCCTGGTTTGTTTTTCTTTCTCTCTGCACATTGGGTGTTTGACAGTCTTTTTTTAATCGGTTCTTTTCAGGTTTCTTTGCTTTGTGGCTGCCTGTAAGGAGATGAATCTCAAGGTTGTATTATGTATACATACTTTGATAATAAATGTACTTTGATCATTGAGCTTTGAGCTTTGATCTGTAAGGAGAGGAACTGAATTAATGTTTCACATCAATGGATTCAACAGAAGAGGGTGGAGTGAATGTTTTGTTAAAAACAACCATCAAACTAGAGTTTTAAATCAAAGGAGGTAAATGAGAAAAAAACACGAAATGCTGGCAGAACTCAGCAGGCCAGACCCTAACCCTAACCCTAACCCTAATGCAAGGTAAATGAGAACAGTGCAGAGTGAGAAAAAAAAAGCTGGAACTGTAATCCAATCGCAAATAAGAGAAAATCTTCAGATGCTGGAAATCCAAGCAACAAACACAAAATGCTTGAGGAGCTCAGCAGGCCAGGCAGCATCTATGGAAAAAAGTACAGTCAACGTTTTGGGTTGAGACCCTTCGGCAGTGCTGGCCTGCTGAGTTCCTCCAGCATTTTGTGGCTGCAACTGTGCAGTTAGAAACCTGATACTAAAGAGAATATCAGAAATACTCAGCAGGTCAGGCAGCATCTGTGAGAGAGAGAGAGAAAGGAACTCAATATAATAAGTTGGTGACTTTTCATCAGAACTGGACAGTCTAGTACAGGCTGGTAAACCTGGTTGTCTTGTTGAATTCTATGTTTGGGGAAGATAATAACTCAGGTATTGTACAGTGTGGGAAAGGGAACTGGCCCACTCACAACATTCAGTAGAGAGCTGATTCACACACCTTTTGTGTATCCTTCACATTCCATTCTGTTGGTCAGAGGAATGCTAACTGTTCATTAATGAGCCTCTGGACTGACTGCTCACTCACAAATACCACAGACAGAGCACATGGTATTTCACTCACCGTGAAGTTCACCAAACTACAAGATACCTTCAGGTAAATCACTGAGTGTACATCAATGGGGAATCACGTAGCGGAAGAGAGAGGCTAGTCTGATTACAACAACTGTAAGAATTATATCCATTCTCTTGTTCCTTCACAGCATGCTCAAAATAGTCGGGATTAAGCTTCAACTAAACTTCTAATAATTATCTGCTGCAAATGTCTGCAAAAGGCTAGCAATGCATTTCAAACACTGGCTTGCCTCAATAACATATCACCAATTGGTTTAAATCACCAATTGGTTGTCAAATTAATCAGGCTTAATTTGACAACTGACTCTATCTTCTCCAAATAAAGCAATATGGTCTTGACTCTGGTACAAAAGGTGTCCAGTTGAAATTATATTAATAGCCCTTAGAGATGGCAAGATAGTGGGAATCTATTTTTAAATCAAGAGAGAACAGACAGAATGAATTGTTCACCCAAGACATGCCAGGAAGCAGTATGACTGGCAAGTATGACACTACTGGCCTATGCTATCTGCTTTGGCATTGGGCGCCATTAATGAATCTGGCAAGAACTCAAAATGTTGTGGTACAATCTTGTGAAATTGTCACTCAAAGAACTGGGACAAACAGAAATGAACTTGATGTTCTGAAACCACATTCCAAACTAAGGACTCTTTGTATAAAGATAAGATCAACCTCAGTTATAATTCTGAGAACTTTGAAGTGAGATCCATTTGATACAGTGTCAGAGTTTTTAGTAAACATGTACTTCGTACAGAATAGATCACTTGGACTCATTCCGAGTAGCTCTGGACCATGCCTCTGAGAAAGGACTTCTATGCTCTTGCCTTTCATTGATCCTGTTTATAGTTACTATTTTATAGATTTGCAGAATATGCCCACAGGAAAAAAAAATCTCAGAGTTGTATGTGGTGACATGTATATACTCTGATAATAAATTTTACTTTGAAATTTTGAACTTTGAAGTGCACAGTAGATCAACAAGATTGATAACAGGGGATAGTGTTTTTTCCTGGAATTTATAAGGTTGTGGAACATGTGCTAGAATTGCAATATACAACTGGAGTTATTTCTGCTGGAGCAGATATTGAGAGGGGTGTGGTGAAGAGGTCTTTGATTTGGCCATCGTGGTTTCAAAATTAATCAGTTGTCAAGTTAGGAAAGGGCTCAGCATTCCAAATTGGCCAAAATTTGGAATTCTCCCCTTGAACAACAACTGATTACTGATGAATAGCTCATTTTAAAAGTCCAAATAGTTAGGTTTCTGCTGACAATTTAAGGGATACTGGGGAAGTCCGTTACATGGAATCAAGTTCCTTATTTGCTAAATCTTGTCGAATGACAGAGGAGGGTTAGAAGACAAAAAGCCAATTCCCTCTCACCCTTCTTCTCACCGGCCCATCACTTCCCTCTGAATCTCCTCCTCCTTCTCTTTCTCCTGTGGTCCACTGTCCTGACCTAACTGATTCCTTCTTCTTCAGCCTTTTATCTCTTCCACCTATCCCCTCCCATCTTCTGTCTTCATCTCCTGCTCCCCCTACTCACCTACCTTTCTCTTCACTTGGTCTCACCTATCACCTACCAGCTCCTTCCCCTTTCCCTATGTTCTAATTCTGGCTTCTGTGCCTTTCCTTTCCAGTCCTGATGATGGGTTTCGCCTGAAGCCTTGATTGTTAATAACCCTTCATAGATTCTGTATGACTGTTGAGTTCCTCCAGCATTTTGTGTGCATTGCTAAAGCCAATTCATGTTCCCATCTTTCCTTTTTCCTACTTGAAATTCTTCCAGTCTACTTTATTGTCGTGTGGACAAAAATGGCGAGTTACAACTACAATCAAAAACGTGATTGCAGCAGCAATGCAATAAATAATACAACATAGATAATATTGAAAACCCTCAGCAGATCAGACCGTATCCAGAAGGAGAGAAACTGAATTAATATTTCATATCAATGATTCTTTTGCAGAAGAGGTGGAATGGATGTTTTTTAAACACAACGCCAAAGTGGAGGAGGTTTAAATCAAAGGAAGTAAGTGAGAACAGTGCAGAGAAAAAAACTGGAACTGTAATGTTGCAACACTGATATTATAAAAAATGCAATAAAATAAAGCAGACAACACTCAGAACATGAAATATACATGAAGTGTACAAGACACTGAAGAAGCAGAATGTGCAAAACAAAACATTAGTGCAAAAATACAATTAAAACCAAGTCCCTGGTTGTGCAAGAGGTTGTCCATAGTGTCTCATTGCTGAGGTGGGATCGGGGTTGTGCAGATTGGTTCGAAAACCTGATGATTGTAAGGAAGTAGCTGTTTCTGAACCTGAAAGTATGGGATGTCAGACTTCTGTACCTCCAGCTCATCAATAGCAATGAGGTTTGGTTCTATATCTGCCAGTACACATGTTGTGTTCTAATATCCACACCAAAGGAAGATATAATTTCAGCACACGTGGGGTTCCCCCTTTGCCAGATATATGAAGATACATCCAGCTGAGCTGTGTAAGTAACAAGTGCTAATCGACTGCCTGCTTTGCATCTCTGCTGCTTTTTACTTCCAATAATTTCAAAAGCAACAAAGACGTGGAGTGCATGAATGAAGTAGAAATCTCTCCATATTGTCTGGGAAATAAATATACAGTCCAAATACAGACACTTGAATCAACCTTGGACATTTGAGATAAAGGTGTAAACAAGCACTCTGGTTGATCTTTGATTGATCCTGTTATAGTTACTATTCTATAGATTTGCTGAGTATGCCCAGAAGAAACTGAATCCCAGGGGTTGGATATCGTGACATATATGTACTTTGATAATAAAATTTACTTTGAACTTTGAAGCAGATGAGACAGTTAGCATGAAACATACACTCAGTGGCCACTTTATCAGATATCTCCTCTACCTAATAAAGTGCCCACTGATTATATGGTTGTGTCTTCTGCTGCTTTAGTGCATCCACTTCAAGGTTCAATGTGTTGTGAATTCAGAGATGCTCTTCTGTCAGCTTGAACCAGTCTGGCCATTTTCCTCTGACCTCTCCCATTAACAAGGTATTTTCACCAACAGAACTGATGCTCACTGCATGTTCTTGTTTGTCACACCTTTCTATGTAAGCTCTAGAGACAGTTGTGTGTGAATATCCCAGGAGATTGATAATATCTGAGATACTCATACCACCCTGTCGGGCACCAACAATCATTCCACAGTTAAAGTCACTTAGATTACATTTCTTACCTATTCTGATGTTTAAGCTGAACAACAACTGAATCATATGACTGTTTTTATGCATTGAATTACTACTACATGATTGGTTGATTACATATTTGCATTAATGGGCAGGTGTACTGGTGTACCTAATAAAGTGGCCACTGACTGGAAAAGCAATATGATGCATTTTTGACCATGTAGAAAGAAGGAGAAATTTAGGCCCTGCAGAGAAAATGAGAGGAGGAATTGTGAAGGGGAATAAAGAAATTCCAGAGTGTTTAAAGAAAAGTACATCTGTCTTCATCACACTGGAACAGTAGAAATAGAAATATTAAGAAGAGAAAGCCCATAAACGCAAGAGATTCTGCAGGTGCTGGAAATCCAGAGCAACACACTAAATTCTGGAGAAACTCAGCTGGCTTGCAGCACCTATGGAAATAAACTAACGGTCGATGTGTCGCACCGAGACCTTTCATCAGAAAAAGAGGAGGCCATCCACTTCTTGGAGCCTGCCCAGTCATTCTTTGAGATCATGGCTTCAGAGAAGGTGCTGAGATGATTTCCCAGGATGCTGCCTCAACTAAATGGCATGTCTTAAAGGTTGAGCAAGCTGGAGCTTTTCTCTTTGGAGTGAAGGAGGATGAGAGGTGACTCGACAGAGGTGTATAAGATAAGAGGTATCAATCCAATGGACAGCCAGAGACTTTTTCCTAGTGTAGAAATGGCTGATACAAGGGGGAATAATTTTAAGGTGATTTGAGGAAAGTATAGAGCAGAATGTCAGAGGTAGTTTACTTATCACAGAGAGCGGAGGATGTCTAGAACATCCTGCCAGGAGTGGTGGTAGAGTCATTTGGGGCTTTTAGAAAACTCAAGTGGATGATAGAAAAATTGAGGGCTATTTTGGAGGAAAGCATTAGACTTTAGAATAGGTTAAAGAACCAAAGGGCCTGTACAGTGCTGTATTCCATGTTCAATGACTGATCTACATCACTACCACCTTCATGCGTTACCCTTTCATACCCTGATGGTCTTAATGTCTTCATTTTGTAGGAACTCAGTGATCTAGCCTTCTCGCTCTTGCAGGGTGGAAAATTCTAAAGTTTCATTTCCTCAATGAAGGTATTTCTCTTCATCTCGGTCGTGAAGACTGAGGCTGGGATAGCTTGTTCGAGATTCCTTGGGTAGGAAAGCCATGATAAGTAAATTGGGAAGGAATGTCAAGGTCCAATAACTGCTGATAATATAGCTGAAGAAGAAATACCATTAAAATGATTGGAAACATCCTCATGCATTGGAATGTTGGCCTTTATTCTAGAATTTCAAAAGAGGTGGCAGCATTGATTGAAATACATTAGCAATAATCTTCCAAAATTCCCTAATTTCTAGAATAGTCCAGTAAACTGGAAGGAAGGTTGTATGTGTAACATTACAGTTTGTGGAAGAGAAAAAAGTGGGGGGGGGGGGAATGCAAGAGTTACACTGCCAGACTGACATCTAAAACAAAAATGCTGGAGCTTATCATTAGAAATGTGGCTTTGGCACAGAAAGTCATAATGTAATTTCTTATTTAAAGTGATTTTATCAGTGAACATCATACTTAACAAATTAATAGGGTTTTTTAAGGATGTAGCTGAAGGATAGATAATGGTTAAGTAGTAAATGTAGTATATCTGGATTTCACTTCATATGGTGTCAAGGAAGAGTTTGCAACATAAGATTGCCTCATAGAAATTGTCCGTAGACATTGACGTTGATGAAAGAAGAGCTGACTAAGAATGAACCATTCATTTTTGGATTGGCAGAATGAGAATAATGGAAAGGATTATGGCATTGACCACTTTATTAGCTGGCCACTTTATTAGGTACACCTGTACACCCACTCTTTAATGCAAATAACTAATCAGCCAACTATGTGACAGCAACTCAATGCATAAGAGCACACAGACATGGTGAAGAGGTTCAGTTGTTGTTCAGACCAAACATCTGAACGGGGAGGAAATGTGATCTAAGTGGAATGTTTTTTGGTGCCAGGCAGGGTGGTTTGAGTATCCAAGGTACCTGAGAGTTTTACACACAACAGTCTCTAGAGTTTACAGACAATGATGTGAAAAATAGAAAATATCCAGTGAGCGATAGTTCTGTTGGCAAAATGCCTTGATGATGAGAGAGATCAGAGGAAAATTCAAGCTGGCAGGAAGGCGATAGTAACTCAAATAACCATGCATTACAGCAATAGTGTACATCTCTGAATATCAGCTTTGAATTAGATGGGCTACAGTAGCAAAAGACCATGAACGTACGCTCGTTAAGTACGGGAGGTACTTGTAAAGTGGCCACTGAGTATAAATGAAAAGATAGTGTGAAAGTGATTTGGAGAATGCAAAAAATCTTCAATACCAGCAGCTGAACAACAAAGTGATTCATGAAAATTAATATGGGAAAAACACAGGTTATTTGCATTGATCAAAGAAATAGAAATTTTTCAAATGTTGCAGAACTATTTTTAACAGGCAGATGGATTTTAGAGGGGACACAAAAGCTGCTGGAATCCAGAGCAACAAACAATCTGATGGAGAAAGTGAATAGCTCGACCACTGTCTGTGGGTGGAAAGGAATTGTCAACGTGTTAGGTTTGAAACCCAGCATTGGGACAGGATTTCAGTGTGCTGATGCATGAGACACAAAATGCAGGTGCAGCAATTAAGGAAGTGAAATGGTATGTTAGTCGTTATTCACATGGGGAAGAGATTGTGGACGAGAAAGGAAAGTAAGCATTGCTGAGATTGTACCGGCCTTTGTGGAGACCGCATAAGAAGCAATGCATACAATTCTGTTCTCTGTGCCTACAGAAGTATAGAATTCAAATAAATATTCCTTTGACAAGGGACTGTGCATACTCAGCTTTAACTAAACTACAGTTTAGAAGACTGAGGACTGTGGTGGAAGATTTAGAGAGGATGCAGAGAGATTTACCAGGCTTCTGCCTGGATTATAGAGCATGCCTTAAGAGGAAAGGTTGAGTGAGTTGGGACTTCTCTCTTTGGGGGGAACGTGGATGAGAGGTGACTTGATAGAGGTGTACAAGTTCATAAGCAACATAGATCGAATGGATAGCCAGTGACTTCTCCCATCATGGAAATGGCTAACACAAGGGGGAATAGTATTACAGTTTTTCACACAGAGAATGGTGGATGCTTGAAATCTGCTGTTAGCGGTGGTGATAGAGGAAGATACATTAGCGACATCCAAGAAACTTTTGGATAGATAGAAACATTGAACAAAGAAAACTCACAGCACAATACAGGCCCTTCGGCCCACAATGCTGTGCTGAACATGTACTTACTTTAGAAATTACCTAGGATTATCCATAGCCCTCTCTTTTTCTAAGCTCCATGTACCTATCCAGGAGTCTCTTAAAAGACCCTATCGTATCTGCCTCCATCACTGTCACCAGCAGCCCATTCCACACACTCACCGCTCTCTGCATAAAAAAATTACCCCAACATCTCCCTTGTACCGACTTCCAAGCACCTTAACACTGCTAGTGTTAGCCATTTCAGCCCTGGGGAAAAAGCCTCTGACTATCCACATGACCAATGCATCTCATCATCTTATACACCTCTATCAGGTCACCTCTCATCCTCCGTCGCTCCAAGGAGAAAAGGCCGAGTTCACTCAACCTATTCTCATAAAGCATGCTCTCCAATCCAGGCAACATCCTTGTATTCTGCATCATATATGACCTATCAAAATAAACCACCTCACACTTATCTGGGTTGAACTCCATCTGCCACTTCTCAGCCCGATTTTGCATCCTATGGATGTCCCACTATAACCTCTGGCAGCCCTCCACACTATCCATAACACCCCCAACCTTTGTGTCATCAGCAAATTTACTAACCTATCTCTCCACTTCTTCATCCAGGATGTTTATAACAATTATGAAGAGAAGGTGTCCCAGAACAGATCCCTGAGACACCCCACTGGTCACCAATCTTCATGCAGAATATGACCCGTCTACAACCACTCTTTGCCTTCTGTGGGCAAGCCAATTCTGGATCCACAAGACAAGGTCCCCTTGGATCCCATGCCTCCTTACTTTCCTCAATAAGCCTTGTGTGGGGTACCTTATCAAATGCCTTGCTGAAATCTATAATCTCTATATCTACTGTTCTGTCTTCATCAAAGTGTTTAGTCACATCCTCAAAATCTTATCCAACTTGATGTTTTCCAAAAGTTCCAGCCCATCCTCTTTCCTAACGTCTATATGTCAAACTTTTCAATCTGCTGTAACTCATCCCAACAATCGCCAAGATCCTTTTCTGTAGTGAAATCTGAAGAAAAGTATTCATTAAGTACCTCTGCTATCTCCTCTGGTTGCATGGTTGCATACACACTTTTCCACTGTCACACTTGATTGGTCCTATTCTCTCACATCATATCTTATGCTCTTCAAATACTTGTAGAACGCCTTGGGGTTTTCTTTAATCCTGCTTGCCAAGGCCTTCTCATGGCCCCTTTTGGCTCTCCTAATGTCATTCTTAAACTCCTTCTTGCTAGTCTTATAATCTTCTAGATCTCTATCATTACCTAGTTTTTTGAACCTTTCGTAAGCTTTTCTTTTCTTCTTGACTAGATTTTCAATAGCCATTCTACACCACAGTTCCTGTACGGTACCGTTCCTTCCCTGTCTCATTGGAACATACCTCTGTAGAACGCTACACAAATATCCGCTGAACATTTGGCACATTTCTGCCATAAATTTCCCTGAGAATGTCTGTTCCCAATTTATGCTTCCAAGTTCCTGCCTGATAGCTTCATAATTCCCCTTACTCCAATTAAACGCTTTCCTAACTTGTCTGTTCCTATCCCTCTCTAATGCTATGGTAAAGGAGATAGAATTGTGATCACTCTCTCCAAAATGCTCTCCCACTGATTTGATGCCTAACCAGGTTCATTTCCCAATACCAGTTCAAGGACAGCCTCTCCTCTTGTAGCTTATCTACATATTGTGTCAGGAAACCTTCCTGAACACACCTAATAAACTCCACCCCAATTAAAAACCTTGCTTTAGGGAAATGCTAATCAACATTTGGGAAATTAAAATCTCCCACCACGACAACCCTGTTATTATTACACTTTTCCAGAATCTGTCTATCCATCTGCTCCTCCATGTCCCTGTTACTATTAAGTGGACTATAAAAAAAAAACAGTAGAGTTATTGACCCCTTCCTGTTCCTAACTTACACCCACAGATACTCAGTAGACAACCCCTCTATGACTTCCTCCTTATCTGCTCTGCAGCTGTGATGCTATCTCTAATCAAGATTACCACGCCCCCACCTCTTTTGCCTCCCTCCCTGTCCTTTCTGAAACATCTAAAGCCTGGCACTCTAAGTAACCATTCCTGCCCCTGAGCCATCCAAGTCCCTGTAAAGGCCACAACATCATATCTCCAAGTACTAATCCACACTCTAAGCTCATGCACTTGGTTCATGATGTTTCTTGCATTAAAATAGACGCATTTCAAACCATCAGTCTGAACGTAACCCTTCCCTATCAACTGTCTATCTTCCCCTTCGCACTGTCTCCAGTCTTCCTTTGTTTGTGAGCCAACTGCATCTTCCTCTGTCTCTTCAGTTCGGTTCCCACCCCCCCAGCAATTCTAGTTTAAACTCGCCCCAATAGCCTTAGCAACTCCCCACGAGGATACTGGTTCCCCTGGGATTCAAGTGCATCCCATCCTTTTTGTACAGGTCACGCCTGCTTCAAAAGAGGTGCCATTGATCCAGAAACCTGAATCCCTGCTCCCTGCTCCAATCCCTCAGCCACGCATTTATCCTCCACCTCATTCAATTCCTAAGATCCAAAGACAGATACTTTATTGATCCCAAAGGAAGTTAAAGTATCACAGTAGCATTACAAATGCACAGATATAGAAATATTAGAAGTAGAAAGAATAAAAAGATAAGTTGCCACAAATAGTTTAGCAGAAGGGGTTTATAGATGGGCACTTGGATGATAGAACAATGGAGGGCTATGTTGGAGGAAAAAGTTAGATTGATCTTCAAATAGGTGAAAAGGTAAGCACAACATTGTGGGCTGATGGTCCTCTACTTTGCTGTAATGTATTTTCTATGTTCTATGACGTCCATGAGATGAGTGAAATTCTCCTCAGTATGGAGAAAGCAGATCTAATGGGACTGCTCCCTCAGTTGGTTGGTTGAGAACAGCGAGTTAATTTATTGATTCCTCAGGATGTGAATGCTGCTGACGAGACCAACAATTACCGCCCATCTCTTCTTGCCCTTCAGAAGGTCTAGGTGACCTATCATCTTGAACTCGGCAGTCCGTCAGGCAAAGGCAACTGCCCAGTGCTGTAGGTTCTGGCCTGCAGGATTCTGACCCAGTCATCATGAAGGAACGTTGATAAGATTCCAACTCGGGATGGCGTGTGAACTGGCAGGGAATCTGCAGGTTGTGAAATCCCCACTGCTGAACTTCTCCATTATAGTCATGGGTTTGGGAGGTGCTGTCACAGTAGTCTCAGCAAGTAACAGCAGCACATTGTGTAGCTAGCAGTGCGATCACTCAAGTCGAGTATAATATTCTCCTACGGGCTTGTCTATTGGTGGGTCCTCACATGGCTGTAGAGTTCAATCCATGATACACGTAATCAGGATGTCAGGGTGCATTCCCTTAATGGAGAATGTCTTTGTTTAACATGGGAAGCTGATGCATGGGCAGCCACCACACAGTCCTTGACAGATCAGGGTCAGGGTCAGTGGCATAGAATGTAAGATAACTGAGGAGTCTTCACTGGTTCACCTTTCCTCTGCCTTTACTGCCATTGTGATAAGACCATAAGACCATAAAACCTTGGAGCAGAATTGGCCCATTTGGCCCATTGCATCTGCTCCGCCATTCAATCACAGCTGATCCTTTATCCCCCCTCCTCATCCCCACTCCCCAGCCAACCCCCATATTTTTTGATGCTGTGTCCTATCAAGAACCTATCAAGCTCTGCCCTAACTACACCTAATGTCCTGAGGTAATAAATTCCACAAATTTATCACCCTTTAGCTAAGGAAATTTCTCTCCATCTCTGTTTTAAATGGATGCCCCACTAACCTGAGGCTGTGCCCTCTTGTCCTAGACTCCGCCACCATTGGAAACATCCTTTCCACATCTACTCTGTCTAGGCCTTTCAACATTCAAAAGGTTTCAATGAGATACCCCCTTATCCTTCTAAATTCTAGTGAGTACAGACCCATAGCTATCAAATGTTCCTCGTATGATAACCCCTTCATTTCTGGAATCATCCTTGTGAGCCACTTCTGAACACCAGCACACCTTTTCTTAGATGAGGAGTCCAGAACTGTTCGCAATACTCAAGGTGAGGCCTTACCAGTACTTTATAAAGCCTCAGCAAGACATCCCTGTTCTTGTATTCTGGACCTTTTGAAATGAATCCTAACATTGTATTTGCCTTCCTCACCACTGACTGTACCTGCAAGTTAACCTTTAGGGTGTTTCATACAAGGAATCCCCCATCTCTATGCATCTCAAATTTTGGACTTACTCCCCATTTAGAAAACTTTTTCTATTACCAAAGTACATGACTATGCATTTTCCAATATTGTATTTCATTCTTACCCATTCTCATAACCTGTCAAAGTCCTCCTGCATCCTACCAGTTTCCTCAACTTCACCAATCTTTGTATCATCTGCAAACTTGGCAAAAAAGCCATCTATTCCATTATCTAAATCATTGATATACAGCATAAAAAGAAACAGTCCCAACACCGACCAATGTGGAACACCACTGGTCACTGGCAGCCAACCAGAAAAGGATCCTTGAATACCCACTCATTGCCTCCTACCAATCAGCCAATGCTCTAACTACACTGGTAACTTTCCTGCAATGCCATGGGCTCTTAACTTGGAAGCAGCCTCGTGTGTGGCACCTTGTCAAAGGCCTTCTGAAAGCCCAAATATACAACATCCACTGCATCCCCTTTATCTATCCGACTTGTAATCTCCTCAAAGTGATGTGTCAGCATCTTCTACCAGATCTACAACCATGGGTGACCCTACCAGGAACTGAGCTCCAGACAGATAAACTGAAGATGGCATCACTCTTGATATCACAGGAACTCACAAGCCTCTCCACCATGATAAGGTAGCGATCTTTGGAGAACTAGATAGTACACACTGCAGTCAATTTATGTCGATGTTGGGGGTATTGACCCTCCTCCACAATAATTGTTGCACTGATGAGGGGGGCATTACAGTTGTTTAGCAGTTAGCAGTGCCAGCATTTCATGGTCAAATCCTGCCACTTACAGTGAGGAGCTTATACATTCTCCCTGTGACTGGGTTTCCTCTGGGTGCTCCAGTTTCTACCTACGTTCAAAAGAAACAGGGTTTAGTAGGTTAATTGGTTACATAGGTATAATTGGTAAGTGTGGGCTCATAGGGCCAGAGGGCCTGTTGCCATGCTGTGTCTCCAGGTAGACAGACGAACAGACAGATAGACCAATGAATGATATTGCCACTGATTATCGAGGATAGGCAGATAGAATACATTTTAAGGGAGTTAGTCATTGCCTTGCATTTTGATATTCTAAATGTTATTTGCTGTACAACAGACTTGCCTACATATTATCTAGTTCTGGTTGTTAGTGGAATTTGAATTGTTAATCATCTAAGGAACCAATGTTCCCTCTAACTTGCAATGACCAGAGTGTGCAAAAATCTTGTGCTGTTCAGTTTTTTGCCCAATGACACCAACATGCGCGCTCTGAATAATCTCTTCAATAAAAACAGTATAAATAACCCAGTTCTAAAATCTGCAAGCAAATGATTGCAAACTCCATGTTGTCAACACCATCCACATCAAAAACTAGAAAAGGAAATGTGATTGTGTATGATTGTGAAGTATACTTAGCATGCCAACTGGGTAGAAGGTGACACCCTTTTGTGTGCAGTTTAAATTCCTGAGTGTGTTGGTGCATGGCCAAGTGGTTAAGGTGTTGATCTAGTGATCTGAAGGTCACGAGTTCGAGCCTCAGCTAAGGCAGCGTGTTGTGCAAATTGCTCTGCGACAACACTGGTGCCAAGCTGTATCGGCCTTTGCCCTTCACTTGGACAGGGGAAACTGCCAGTCTCCCATACAACCCTGCTCAGGCCTGCACCCTGGAAACTTCCCAAGGTGCAAATCCATGGTCTCTTGAGAATAACGGCTGCCTATAATAAATTCCTTAGTGTTCTAGTAGCAAAAGTAGCACGTGCACACACCCTCACAACTTAGAGGGAACATTGCGAGGAACTCTTAGGATGTTGTGTCTGGGGTGAATGATGTTTGGGAGCCACCACCATTTTCCTTTGTACATATAGCTCAATGGGGTATTTCACACTTGATGACTTCAGTTTTACCAGGGAACACTTGATCAAATGCTTCTCTCATGCCAAGGGCTGTCTTACTCACCACATCTCCAGAATTTAGCTCTTTGTTCCATTTCTGAACCAATGCCAAGGTAAGATTTGAAACCGAGTTGTCCCAGTGAAATATAAAGTGGACATCAATGAGTAAGTTACTTCTGAGTAAGTGTGACAGGATAGCTCTACAGATGACATTACATTGCTGCTGGTTGGAGGGCAACTACTTGTGGTTACTTAGCTGGACTGGATTTGTCCTGCTTCTGAACAGCACTCTTCTGGGCATTGTTCTTCTTTGTCACCAGTCTGCCAGTGTTCTAACTGTATTGGAACAGCTTGGTTAAATATATTGGAGTATAAAAGTTTCATTGTTTGCTGTGTAACCAAAACTATGTAGTCAGCTTTGTGTTTGCTATTTGCTATGTATGTATCCAATTTAGTAGGAGAATGAAATCTTAAGAATGTAGAAGATAATGGTGTGTTAATGAGAGGTAGCTAAGAGATGTAGATTATAATGGTATGTTAATGAGAGGTAGCTAAGAGATGTAGATTAGAACATGATTAAGTTAATGGGGAGAAACAATAGTGGCTGATGTACTTGTGATATGTAGACCGATTGGATACAACTAATACAACTAAACCAAAAGCTAAATCTAAGAAAAGAGGGCAAAAAAGAGAACGAGAAATGGAAGTGCTAAAGCTCTTCAGAATGGAGGGAGAAAGGTTGAGGAGGACAGGTAGAATATTGATTACAAGCGAGGAAGACACTAAGGTGCTGGAGAAACAGCCTGTTAGAGAGAGAGAGGAAGGTACAGTGAGAAGCTGGCTTCAGCTCCGTACCCGGATGTGAAAGAAACAGAAAAGCCCCCTCCCTATAATGAGGAAGGAACCCCTGAGCAGTGCCCCCTGCTGACGGGAACAGTAAACATGCAGGGAGAAGTACAAGTTTGGGATAATGAGGAGGAAAAAAGACAATACGAGAAGGAAAAAGCAGCGATATGGAAGGAGATACAGGCAGAAAGGATAAAGGTGGAACAGGCAAAGAGAGAAATGAAAGAAGAGATTGAACGGACGAAATACTTGAGAGAGGAAAAGGAGTATGAGGAGTATCGGTTATACCATAGAAATAAACAGACTAGAAAAAGAAAGTGGCTCATCAGGGCAGGAAGAGATGAGGCATTCAAGAGGAAGTGGAAAAAAGATAAGAGATGAGAGTCTTGGAAAAACACAAGAGAGAAGGGAATCAAGCAAGTGTAAGGATCATGAGGAGTTCCTGCCACAGGTGTACAGACACGGACAGGAAGAAAGAGAAGATGACTCACTGAAGGAGCAAGAATTAAGTGGAGAGAGAGAGGATGCGAGAATTTGTGGGGAAGAGGTAGGAGGCAGAAGGAGGCGGTAGGGAAGCGACTTGTGGAAGTAGAGAGAGAGCTAGGTAAGTTACTGAGAGGGGATTGCCAGAGGAGATGCGAAAAATACTCCAGGGGCCAACCAAGTATTGAATCAGGACAGAAAGGAAGGACTCCACAAGGAGACCGAAGGAAGAAGAGGACCCCGGAGAAACTTGTGTGGGAGGCAGTAAAGACATACCCTGAGACAGATGGGGAGTCAGGCGAGGAGGAGAGCCAGGGCAGGTGGGAAGAAGGAGGAAGAATGATGCCGTTGTTAGTTAAAGGATCAGGACAAGTGCAGTATATCCCTTGGGGATCCCAGGACCTAGAAGGGCTAAAAAACACTTTGCCCAATCTACATAAATGAGCAGGGAAATGGATTAGAGCCTTTGAAGAAGAAATGGCGGGACGATTATTGGCCATGGGAGATTTGAAGGCACTACTGATAAGGTTGATGGGAGCCTCCAAATTTGACGAACTAATGGAAATAGCTGGCATAGTCAACTCGAACGACCCAAGAATTGATGGAGACGGGTTTGACAGAGTGAGGCAGAGGGTATGGCAGGCCCTCAGAAAGCTTTATCCACCCAAAGTGGACCCCAGAGCCTTAAAGGGGGATTCACTGGGAGACACTGAAAACCCAGCAGCCTACGTAGAAAACCGGTTGAAAAGGTGGAGACTGGAGACTGAGCAAGAGGTGGAAAATAGCTTATTTATCACCACACTGTTCCAACATAGCATTTTGGATGCCATGCTTCTGCAAGTAAAATCCAAGCTGGAGGAAGTGGTTGGGCTGACGCCAATGACCCCACAAGAATTTAGAAACCATGACAAAAGCATGGCTAATTCTAGAGGATACGACTTCAGTATGACAGCCAATATGTCCTCTGATCCTATTTCATTACTGATTAACGTCTGCTGTCAGAAAATCTAGGAACCAGTTGCAAAGGGAGGCATTGAGTTCCAGGTCTAGGACTTCGAAGATGAGTTTGCTTAGAATTATAATACTGAAGGTGTAGTCCTAGACCTAACCAGTCCTCTGGTTTCCTCCTATGGTCCGAAGATGTATTGGGTAGGTTAATTGGTCATTGTAAATTGTCCTGTGATTAGGTTAGGTTAATTGGGATTTGTCGGGGGTTTGACGAGATTTGGTAGGTCACCAAAGACTCTCACGAGTTTCTGCAGATGGACCGTGGAGAGAATTCTAACTGCCTGATATGGAAAGGTCAATGCACAGGATCAGAAAATGGTTGTTATCTCCACAGGTTCCATCATGGGCATTAGCCTCTGCAGCATTGAGGACATCTTCAAAAGGCAATGCCTCAAAAAGGCAGTATCTATAATTAAGGGCCCCCATCACCTCTGGCATGTCCTCTTCTCATTGCTACCATTAGAGATCAGGTACTGTATTTCACAGCACTGCTGTTGCCCAACAATTCATTTCACAACATATCTCAGTGTTAATAAACCTGATTCTGAGTCTCCTTCTCCTCGAAGAGGACCACAACCTTGTCATCGTTTGGAGGTTTATGTGCCTCAATTAAGTAGAGAGTTATGTTGGCTAGAGCCAGGGCTTTATGCTTTGGCTCTTGGTAGGGTCACCATGGCAAACAGGTCAAAGGGAAGAGGCCAGACTAAGAGTGGTCCACCGGTCCTCCAGATACGGGGATTCAACTCAGGGCTAACAACCCGGACGGGCCAAACAAAATTCTTACATAAATAGCAATGAAGAATCCTTTTCCATCTGATTGTGGCATATTCCTGAGTCTCCATCCAGGTCTGTATGACTGACAGCAGTGAAAACTGAGAGGAACATGAAGGAAGCCCTGAGGACCTTTATTTCTGCCATTGTGCACTGATGAAATGTAAAAGCACAATAGATATTAGCCAAGGTATCAGAAATAATTTCTTCGACGTGGTGCCTGGGATCTTTTATGTCTGTTCTTGGTAGTAGGTAGGTCTTAGTTTATAATATCTCGCTACAAAACACAGCTTACCTGGTTACCTTTAACATGGGCGACATGGTAGCATAATGGTTAGCACAATCGCTTTACAGAGCCAGCGACTGTGGTTTGATTCCTGCCACTGAATGGAAGTCATTTGTACATTGTCCCTATGACCATGTGGCTTTCCTCTGGATGCTCTGGTTTCCTCCCACTTTCCAATCATTATGGTTTAGGGTTAATGGGTTGTAGGCATGCTACATTGGCATAGGTGACACTTGCAGGCTGCCCCAGCACAAACTTTGGGCTGTGTTGGTCATTAACACTAAAACATATATTTCACTGCATGTTTCGATATACGTATGACAAATAAAGATCATCTTGAAAAATCTTCTTGTCAGTATTGTAAACAGTATTCATTATTTTAAACAGTGCGCTTGAACCCACAACTTTCTGAATCTAAACCTAACACTGGAGCAGTTGTATCTCTCTTGTCAGAATCATTATGAATGTGACAACGCAGCGTCGCTGAATTTTGTTGTTCAAGGACATCATTTTGTGGTGAAACAAGCTTCAGCCAATATAATGAATGAGCTCCAATGTGGTGTGGTGGGCATTGTGCAGTGAATTCCTTTGGTATCTCTGAAAAGATAAGAGTTCATCTATACATTAATTCAGTGAAACTTTCAGGAATTACTCAGTAAATCAATAAATTATTTGGTCGACAGGCAGAGATTTTTAATGAACATCTACCTGGTATATTCACAAATCATTAGTTCCACTGCTCTTTCAAAGTTCAAATAAGGGCTTCGAAACTTAACGGACAGATTTGGAGTTTTCAATATTTTGGTTCCCAGTTATCTCACCTGCTGCCTGTACTTGCTTCATCTTCCCTGGCTCTGGCAAGGATACCGTTGTATAAGCCAGCACCGTGGTGCAGCTTGTAGAACTACTGCTTGCCAGTACCAAAGACCCAGGCTCAACCCCTTCCCTTTGTGGAATGGTGTCAGAAAGAACTCACCTCTGCTATCTCTGTGGAACTTGCATGTTCTCCCGGTAACTGTTTGCAATTTAACCAGGTGCTTCAGTTTTCTCACACGTCCCAAAGCATGTGAATGCCTTTCAGCCCAACGAGTCCATGGTAAAAATGGTGCACACCCAGCTAGTCCTGATTTCCTCCATTTGGCCCATATCACTCTAAGCTCATGTACCTGTCCAAGTGCTTCTTAAATGTTACTGTTGTACTTGCCTCCACTTCTGGCAGCTGGTTCCATATGCTCACCATTCTCTGCACGAAAAGGCTGCCGATTAAATCTTTCCTCCCTCACCCCACTGTACATTTATGTATGTTTCCATGGGGAAAATCCTGTCTCCATCCACTTTATCTCTTCCTCTCATACTTGTCTGGTGGCCACTCATTCTGCTACATTCCGGGGAATAATGAACCAGCCTGACCAACCTCTCCCTGTAACTCAGACCCTCTAGACCGGGGGTCGGCAACCTGCGGCTCCCGAGCCATTTGTGGCTCTTTCACCTCTGTGCTGCGGCTCCCTGTGGCTTTGGGAAATAATTGGTCAGTATTTAATTAAAATGTATTTTATGTTAGTTTGTTAGCTTTTGAAATGTAATTCTAAATTTGAAGATTATGGTGATCTTGTACAATGTAAGTGTGGCGACACATTTTCTGACACATCCGAAACGGCTCTCAATTAGCCAGCATTCCGGCTAAGGGAGATTGCCTACGGGGGTTTGTGAGTACGTGTCTTTTGCAGCATCTGCGTCCATGGGGGCTGGGTTGAGGGAGGCTTAGAAGCAAGGCTGTTTAGTTCGAATAAAGTTATTCGACTGCAGTTTACTGACTGCCTGAACACACCGCTGCAACGTGTTTTTATCGCTATTAATATACGTCACCACTGCCAATACCTGACACCCGCCAGTGCGCGATTTCTTTAATTTTTCGATCCAAGGTAAGCCAACTATGGAGAATTCTAAAAAAAGAAAAGTGACTGAAGAAAACAGAACGTTTAATGATACGTGGACAGATTCATTTGCTTTCACTGTTGACGAGACTGGTTTACCGGTATGCTTAATATGCAATGAGAAACGAGCAAACAACAAAAAGTCAAATGTCGCAAGGCATTTCCAGAGTAAACACGCAGCCTTTGCTCAAAAATATCCGGATGGAGATGAGAGAAAAAAGCCGTTTCGGAACTGATGCGGAAGGTTGATCTGAGCAAAAATCATTTCCAGAAATGGATGAAGTCAGGAAAATCAACGACATACGCCAGTTATATTGCCGCTCAGGAAATAGTCAGGCACGGGAAGCAGTTTACAGATGGTGAATATATAAAAGAATCTTTCATTAAGATTTCAGAACATCTATTCACGGACTTTAAAAACAAGAGTGAAATTGTGCAGAAAATCAGGGATATGCCCCTCTCTGCAAAGACTGTCAAAGACAGAACCATAAAAATGGCAGAAGACATCACAAGACAGCAAATTAAAGACATCAATTCAGCTGTGGCCTACTCGATTGCCTGTGACGAGTCTAAAGACAAAGGCGATATTGAACAAATAGCGTTGTTCTGCCGGTATGTAAACTCTGCCGGGCCACAGGAAGAACTGATTGAGTTGATACCTCTAAAAGACCAAACACGGGGGGAGGACATCTGTGAGGCTGTCTTGAATTGTTTAAGAGCCAAAGGAATAAAGACCACCCATCTGGTGTCAGTAGCTACTGATGGGGCTCCGAATATGACGGGAACGCACAAGGGATTTGTGGCTTTACTGCAGAAGTCGCTGGACAGAAAGCTGCTGACTTTTCACTGCATCTTGCACCAAGAGGCACTGTGCGCTCAAACATTTCCTCCGGAATGCACAGAAGTAATGGATGTTGTCATTCAGATTGTCAATAAAATAATGGCAAAAAGTTTAAATCACCGTCAATTCCGTTTGTTACTGGACGAGATGGAAAGCGTATATTCTGATCTCCTGCTGCACAACAAAGTCCGGTGGCTGTCCAAAGGGGAGGTGCTGAAACGCTTTGTCGCGTGTCTGGAAGAAGTGAAAACTTTCCTGGGCAGCAAAGGGCTCAACTTTCCTGAGCTGGAACAGCCAGAGTGGCTGGAAAAGCTACACTTCATGGTAGACATGACAGCGCACCTGAACACGCAGAACACAGCTCTTCAGGGGAAAGGACGCACAGCCCTGCACATGTTGGAGGATGTCTTGGCATTCGAGCGCAAGTTGACAGTGCTTGCCAGAGATTTACAGAAAGGCACTTTGTCTCACTTCCCCAATTTGAGAGAGTTCAAACAAGGTCACGACATGATAATTTCGGAGTATTTACATTCTGCAATCATCGCAATGCAAACATCGTTTGGGAAACGCTTCTGTGAGTTCAGAGAGGAAAAAAACACATTATCCTTCCCGGTCACTCCCTTAAGCATTGATCCTTCCCTACTGAATACGACTGCATTGGCAGGTGTGAGTCAACCTGATCTTGAGATGGAACTGGCCGACATAGCCGACAAAGACATATGGGTGTCCAAGTTTAGACGCTTGACAGCAGACCTTGAAGATGTTGCCCGTCAGAAGGCCGTTCTTGCTCAGAATCACAAATGGAGTGATATTGAAAACCTTCCAAATCCGGACCAACTTGTGTTTGAAACATGGAATGCTGTGCCCGACATTTATGTAAACATGAAAAAGTATGCGCTTGGAGTCCTGTCGATCTTTGGATCCACATATGTATGTGAGCAGGTGTTCTCCAACATGAACTTTATTAAAAACAAACATCGCGCATGCTTCACAGATGACAGCTTGCGATCCTGTGTAAAGATGAAGGTGACGTCATACAGCCCTGATGTGCAGACGCTGTGCGCTGAGGTCCAGGAGCAGAAATCCCATTAACCAAGTATGATAAATATTTTAATTGCCTATTATTTTATGTATATTCATATTTTTTCATTGTTCAGTGAAATAGTCCTTTTATTTTTCAGGCTGACAGCTGGCTGATGATATTTTTGGTTTGCTGCTGGCGGAAAATTTAAGTTCGGCGTTTTTCATAAATACAAGAAGGACTCAAATAGACATTGAGTATTTTACTTAAAAGTAACTTTCAACCCAACGTCTTTTTTTCGGAGTTCAAAATGTTTTTGTTGCATGCAGAAATGTAATTTCGTTTTCTCTGCAGGAGTTCATCAATTTCATAAATGCAACACATTATAGTTTGTTTATACATAGCATAAAGGCAAAAAAAACGTTGTATGCAGTGTTATTTCATTTTAAATGTCAAACGGGTTTTGCGGCTCCCAGTGTTTTCTTTTCTGTGGGAAACGGGTCCAAGTGGCTCTTTCAGTGGTAAAGGTTGCTGACCCCTGCTCTAGACCTAACAATATCCTCATAAATTATTTCTGCACTCTTTCCAGTTCAACCACATCCTTCCTTTAGGAAGATAACTAAATCCATATGCAGTACCTTAGGTGTGGCTTGACTAATGAGATCCAACTACAAGGTAATATCCCAATTCCTATACGTAATGCCCTGACTGATGAAAGCCTGCGTGCTGAATGCCTTTATCACCACCATCGACTTGTGACACCACGTTCAATGAATAATTCACCTGTACTCCTAAGCCTCTCTGTTCTATTACACACCCTCATTCCCTACCATACAGGGTTTAAGCCCTGCGGTGGTTTCACTTTCCAAAATACACTCAGCGGCCATTTTTATTAGTTACACCCGTACACCTGCTTGTTATTGCAAATATCTAATCAGCCATTCATGTGGCAGCAACTCAATGCATCAAGGCATGCAGACATGGTCAAGTTGTTCACTTGTGGTTCAGACCGAACTGTTTTCAATCATAATAACACCCACAACGTAGCCAGTCATCAATCCCGCATATTCCTCAATGAAGATGTGATGATCATAGGCAGCCACCTCCCTGAGTATGCTCCAGCCCGAGCTTTCAAAGCAGTCCTGTGTTGGCACCTTCTGGCCAGATCCTGATCTCCCTCTGAACTGGTTTGACTCGTTTAACCAGTGATTTGTATGCAGGGATTAGCACAATGGATATGCAGTTTGAGCATGAGGTGAAGGCAGAGGGCAGACTTTATAGGTTCCATGAAGGCTGGTATAAACCAGGTCTAATATATCCTCTCCTTTGGTTGTGAAGTTGGTATGCTGGTTGAACTTTGGCAGGACTTTTTTTAAAATTTGATATGCTTGCAATCACCAACAACAGTGAAGACACCATTGGGGTGAATTGCTTCGAGGTCACAGGTTGCTCCAAACAGCTTCTGCAACGTTTCCCAAGAACCAACACGGGCAGGGGTACGTAATCAGCAGCAATCACAATGGCAGTGTACCCCCTCAGTAAGTAGAAGGGCCTGCGCTTCATCATTAAAAACTCTATCTCCAGTGAGCAGTGGGCCGTTACTTCCGAGATGTTCACACACCTATTCTTATTGATATAGACACAGAGACCTCCTCCGCAGGTCTTACTGGAGGTTGTAGCTTTTCTCTCCACTCAGAAGGATATTAGGCCTTCTAAATGGACAGCCTTGTCTAGAGTGGAGTCCTGGAGCCACATTACTGTCAGATCGAGTATGCAGCAGACCCTCATTTCTCACCAATTCAGACACAGATCGGATAATCCAGCTATTTTCTAATGATTGGATGTTAGCGCGTAGAAGCGTCACAGAGAGGCCTGCAGGGATCTGCTTTAAGACTCACTCAAATACCAGCACACTAACCACACTTATGTATTCTCATGCATCGTTTCTGATGCCCACTTCCCCAAAAAGCTGAAGTCAATTCATGGAGTTTCTGTCAATGGATTTGTGCGGTTTCATATTACAACAGAGCAAGAAGTCAGGCTGGGTTCAAAGCATTTGTGGCTTTTATTAATGATGAATAGTACATTGGATATGATCTTGGACACATTCTGAAGTATCTACACCCACATCCCGTTGAAGTCCTGACCACTGGGAAACTGGACTAGGCACTTAGGTAGGTACAAGAGATTTTGCAGATTCTGGACATCTGAGTGACACACACAAAAATTCTGCAAAAGCTCATCAGGTCAAGCAATAGCGATGGAGGGGAATAATCAGTCAGTGTTTCAGACTGAGGCCTTTCATCAGGACTGGAAAGGAAGGGGTAGAAGCCAAAATAAGGAGATGGGGGGAGGGAAAGGAGTACAAGTTGGCAGGTGAGAGGTGAGACCAGGTGAGGTCAAGGGAGGAGGGGATGAAGTGAGAAGCTGGGAGGTAATAGGTGGAAGAGGCAAAGAGCTGAAGAAAAAGGAATCTGATAGGAGAAGAGAGTAGATCATGAAAGAAAGGGAAGGTGGAGGGGTTATGGGTAAATGAGGAGAAGGAGTAAGAGGAGAACCAGAATGGGGAATAGAAAAGGAGAAAAGAAAGGTGGGGCAGATTGTGCTACCTAACTTTCAGAATTCCTACAGTATCTTTTGTCTAGACACTTACTGTATATGCCATGATTCAATCTAATGCTCATCTAAATTCCCAGTCGTACCTGAAATGATGTCATCGATGTGCATTAAACCCATAAATTTCTTACCGACAGAAAATTGGATCATAGTTTACAACCTACAACAGGTTACAGTTGCAAATGGAGTACATCCCGCTGAAAGTAGTTGATTATGTGGGATTTAAAGTGTCTCCCTGGGATAACACTTACATGTTGTGAAAAATCATTGACAATGTGGCTACTGAGAACTGCTTACTGCAGATTGCCAGCTTTTCCTTCTGTTACCCCAGTGCTTCCTTGGGATTGTTGGGACTCAATATAAAAGCAAGGATGAAATGCTGAGACTTTATAAGACGTTGGTCAGACCACTCTTGGAGTAACGTGCACAGTTCTGGGCCCCTTATCTAAGGAAGGATGCGATGGCATTAGAGAGATTCCAGTGGAGGTTCATGAGAATGATCCCAGGAGTGAAAGAGTTAATGTGTGAGGAGTGTTTGACTGCTCTGGGCCTGTTCTCAGTGGAGTTTACAATGAGATTGTTGGGGGGCAGTGGAAGAATCTCATTGAAACCAACTGACTATTGAAAGGACTAGGTAAAGTAAACGGGGAGAAGGTGTTTCCTATAGTGAGAGAGTCTCAGAGCAGAGGGCACAATATAAGGGTGTCCTTTTTGAACCGAGCTGAGGAGGAATTTCTTTAGCCAGAGGGTGGTGAGTCACTGGAACTCATTACTGCAGGTGGCTGTAGAGGCCAAGTCATTGAATATATTTAAAGCAGAGGTTGATAGTTTCTTGATTAGTCAGGGCATCAAAGGTTATGGGGAGAAGACAGGAGAATGGGGTTCAGATGGATAATGTATCAGCATTGATGGAATGGCGAGCAGACTCATTGGGCCAAATGGTCTAATTCTGCTCCTATGTCTTATGGCCAAATTTCCTTGCAGCCATTGTCACCCCACTCCATTTTTCTGGGAAGTGTTTGTCCTGGTCCTGTTAACCACACTCTCTCCTCACCCTCCCACGGGTACCACAGTGAGATCGCTTCACAAAAGTCAGAATCACTCTCCGTGGATCAGAACGCAAATGTCATTGCTTGCTATCTACCTAGCCAATGGTGAGGTGTGTGATGTACATAGGCTGGGTTTTGATTGTTTGTGGGAGTATATACCCGTTATTGCCAGTAAAGAGTTTGTATGTTCTCCCCATGACTGGGTGGGCTTACTCCCAATGCTCCGGTTTCCTCTCACAGTACAAAGACATATGGGTTCAGGTTTGTAAGTTGTGGGTTACTATGTTGGTACTGGAAGCAACTTAGTTTAATTTGGCTTTGTGTTCAACACAGACATCATGGACTGATGTACCTGCTCCTGTCTTCTACTGTTCTATCTTCACTCACTTAGCAGACCAAATATTGGGAAAATTAGATTTCAAGCCATTATTCCACACTGTGCTTGATGTAACACATTTTCATTCAATCAATGTGAGGTACACTCTGTGGCCACTTTATCATTGTAGCACGTGGTTACTGGAGTTCCTGGTTGGCTTGAACTAGTCCAGACGTTCTCCTCTGTCATTATCAAGGTGTTTTCGCCCACAGAACTGCCACTCATGGGATTTTTTTTTATTTTTCACTCCATTCTCTGTAAATTGTAGAGACAGTTGTGCATGAAAATCCCAGGAGATCAGCAGTTCCTGAGGTACTCAAACTCCCCATTGGGCACTAACAATCATTTCGCAAAGTCACTTAGAACACATTTCAAAGTTCAAAAGTTCAAAGTTCAAAGTACAGTAGTGCTAAAAAATACGTGAACCCTGTAGAATTTTCTCTATTTCTGCATAAATATGACCTAAAATGAGATCAAATCTTCACACGTCCTAAAAACTAGATAAAGAGAACCCAATTAACCCATAACTGACCTTTCCAAATCAGCCTGGTGCTTATACCGATCAAATGTCAGATCTTTCCTTGTTCTCAGTTTTCAGTGGATGGGCCTTGTTGTTGCTCACTTCAACTCTGTCTCACCTCTGCCCTCTTTGACTCTGCCTTGCACCCACTTGCCTTGACTCCGCCTTGACTTTGCCTTGATGCTGCCTTGCCCCTGCTTACCTCTCTATTCTTTGTGGTGATCGTTTACCAGAAAAAGTAACATTAATAAAAAAATTGGGTGTATTCTTTTTTTTCTTTGCTGCAAGTAAGTTGCCACTGGGCTTCACCAGCACCATCTTAAACCACATGCTTTTATGCATTGAGTTGCTGCTACATGATTGGCTGATCAGAGATATTTGCATTAGTGAGCAGGTGTACAGGTGAACCTAAAAATGTGGCCATTGTGTGCATATTGAAGTATACATCGAGTCAGTGGGATGGTCAAAGTTCTGGGTTGAGACCCCGCATCAGGACTGAGAGTGGGAGCCTCACGAGTTAACAGCCACCTTGACTGGCACACCATCTGCCATTGGTACACTGTATCTGCAGTGTATACCACCTAATGAAACGCAAAACTGCATTTCTTTGACGGCACATCCAAAATACCCAGTCTTCAGAACTTAATAAGGTTAGCCTGCACACGTACACAAACCCTACATATTCTGAATCAAACACAATCCTGTCTTGGAAGTGTTTCACTATTCCTGCATTGTCACTTGATCTAAATCCAGAAGCTCCTGAATAGCTCTGTGGGAGTACCTTTAACTGATGGACAGGAGCAATTCAAGAATTCTCAAAGATAAATAAGGAAGAGCAGTAAATTCTGGCCTTTCTGGTAATGCCCACATCCCATAAATAACACTAGAGATTCTGCAACTGCTGGAAATCCAGAGCAACAAAATGCTGGAGGGATTCAGCAGGTCAGGCAACGTCTGTGGAAAGGAATAAAGAGTCAATATTTTGGGCAGAGACCCTTCATCGACTGGAATTGAAGGAGGGAGAAGCCAGAATAAGAAAGTGGGAGGGAGGGGAAGTGTACAAATTAAAAAGTGTACAAGTTAAAAGATGAGATCGGATGAAAAAGATGATAGGCAGATGGGAAATGGAGGGATGAACTGAGAAGCTAGGAGATGATATGTGGAAAACATAGAAAACCTACACCATAATACAGGCCCTTTGGCCCACAAAGTTGTGCTGAACATGTCCCTACCTTAGAAATTACTAGGCCTACCTATAGCCCTCTATTTTTCAAAGCTCCATGTATCTATCCAAAAGTAACTTAAAAGACCCTATCGCATCCACCTCCACCACCGTTGCCGGCAGCCCATTCCACACACTCACCAATCTCTGAGTAAAAAACTTACCCCTGACATCTCTTCTGTACCTACTTCCCAGCACCTTAAACCTGTGTCCTCTTGTGGCAACCATTTCATCCCTGGGAAAAAGCCTCTGACTATCCACACGATTAACGCCTCTCATCATTTTATACACCTCTGTCAGGTCACCCCTCATCCTCCGTCGCTCCAAGGAGAAAAGGCCGAGTTCACTCAACCTATTCTCATAAGGCATGCTCCCCAATCCAGGCAACATCCTTGAAAAATTTTGTCTGCATCCTTTCTATGGTTTCCACATCCTTCCTGTAGTGAGGCAACCAGAACTGAGCACAGTGCTCCAAGTGGGGTCTGACTAGGGTCCTATCTAACTGCAACATTACCTATCGACTCCTAAATTCAATTCCACAATTGATGAAGGCCAATACACCACATGCTTTCTTAACCACAGAGCTGTGCAGCTGCTCTGAGCGTCCCTTGTACTCGAACCCCAAGATCTCTCTGATCCTCCACACTGCCAAGAGTCTTACCATTAATACTATATTCTGCCATCATATTTGACCTACCAAAATGAACAACTTCACACTTATCTGGGTTGAACTCCATCTGCCACTTCTCAGCCCAGTTTTCCATCCTATCAATGTCCCACTGTAACCTCTGACAGCCCTCCACATTATCCACAACACCTCCAACCTTTGTGTTATCAGCAAACTTACTAACCCATCCCTCCACTTCCTCATCCAGTTCATTTATAAAACTCACAAAGAGTAAGGGTCCCAGAACAGACCCCTGAGGCACTCCACTGGTCACCGATATCCATGCAGAATATGACCCATCTACAACCACTCTTTGCCTTCTGTGGGCAAGCCAGTTCTGGATCCACAAAGCAATGTCCCTTTGGATCCCATGCCTCCTTACTTTCTTAGTAAGCCTTGCATGGGGTACCTTATCAAATGCCTTTCTGAAATCCATATACACTACATCTACTGCTGTTCCTTCATCAATGCATTTAATCACATCCTCAAATATTCAATCAGGCTCATAAGGCACGACCTGCCCTTGACAAAGCCAAGTTGACTATTACTAATCATATTATACCTCTCCAAATGTTCATAAATCCTGCCTCTCAGGATCTTCTTCATCAACTTACCAACCACTGAGGTAAGACTCACTGGTCTATAATTTCCTGGGCTATCTCTACTCCCTTTATTGAATAAAGGAACTGATGCACCATCAATTACTCTTGGAGACGGGAGGTGAACGATAGGCTTTTATTAGCTGTAAGGGACCACGAATAGCAGCAAGTGACCACACTCAACATCCTGGAGACTAAAGGGGGAGCAGTGCCTCTAATCGCTTTTATACAGGGGTCTGTGGGAGGAGCCACAGGAGCAGTCAGCAGAGGGGCGTGTCCAGACAGTTATATGTAGTTCACCACAGGAACAACAACCACAACCCTCCAATCCTCCTCTACAAGCTTTCTCTATTTGTGAGCCAACCTCCTCTTCCCCAGTCTCTTTAGTTGGGTTCCCACCAACACTATTCCCCCAACAATTCTAGTTTAAACTCTCCCCACTAACCTTAACAAACCTCCCCGCCAGGGTACTGGTCCCCCTGGGATTCAAGTGCAACCCGTCCTTTTTGTACAGGTCACACCTGCCCCAAAAGAGGTCCCAATGATCCAGAAATCTGTATCCCTGCCCGCTGCTCCAATCCCTCAGCCATGTATTTATCCTCCACCTCATTCTATTCCTATTCTCACTGTCGCACGGCACAGACAGTAATCCCCAGATTACTACCTTTGTGGTCCTGCTTCTCAACTTCCTTCCTAACTCCCTGTAACCTGTTTTCAGGACCTCTTCCCTTTCCCTACTTATGCCATTGGTACCAACATGTACCACAACCTCTGGCTGTGCTCCCTCCTACCACAGGATATCTTGGATGCGATCTGAAACATGCTGGACCCTGGCACCTGGGAGGCAAGCTACCATCCAAGTTTCTTTCCTGCATCCACAGAATCACCTGTCTGACCCCCTAACTATAGAGTCCCCCATCACTACTGCCTTCCTCTTCTTTTCTTTACCCTTCTGAGCCCCAGGGCCAGACTCTGTGCAAGAGGCACGGCCACTGCCGCTTCCCCCTGGTAGGCTGTCCTCCCCCCCGCCCCCCCCCCCAACAGTACTCAAACAGGAATACTTATTGTCAAGGGGCACAGCCACAGGGGTACTCTCCAGTACCTGATTCTTCCCCTTCCCCCTGCTGACTGTGACACACCTGTCTGTCTCCAGTGGCCCCAGTGCGACCATTTGCCTGTAACTCTTCTCTATCACCTTCTCACTTCCCTGACCAGTCGAAGGTCATCGAGCTGCATCTCCAGTTCCCTAACTCGGTCCCTCAGAAGCTGCAGCGTGACACACCAGGAAGAGTTAAAGGGCTGAAGAAGAAGGAATCTGATAGGAGAGTAGGCCATGGGAGAAAGGGAAGGAGGAGGGACACCAGAGTGAGGTGATAACCAGGTGAAAAGAGAAGGGACAAGAGGGGAGCCAGAGTGGTGAAAGGTAAAGCAGCGAAGGGGCAGAAATTACCACAAGCTAGAGAAATCGATGTTTATGCTCTCAGATTGGAGGCTACACAGATGGAATATGAGGTGTTGCTTTTCCAATCAGTTGCGAGGTTTTTAAAGTAAACATTTGGTCAGTTGCAAACTTTGAAATTGAGCAATATATTTCTAACCAAAAGTGTTCAGAGATGTGGGACAGATACAGAGATATGTATGTTTTGGAAGTACAATGTCTGGAGTAAAGACTCTGAAGCAAAAGATCAAATCCCATGAAAGCAGCTGAGAAACTTGAAATCTGGAATAAAGAGCTCAAATCGGTAATGGGGACCAATCAGGTTTATTTTTGTCTTTTAAGGGAAGCAAAGCTTGTGTGTTTCCTCATTCTGCTCTGCACAGGCCTTCAGGTCCACAAAGATGGACAAGCAAACCACTCCAATAAAGGTCAAGCTTAAGTTCAAGTGTATTGTCATCTGACTGTTCTTATATGCAGTCAAACAAAACATCATTCCTCCAGACCATGGTGCACCCACAAAACATACAGTATAGCACAAGGCGCATAAACTGAAATATTACCATAAATAAGTTAATAAAATATCAGTCAAAGAGCATGTAGTGCAGAACAGAGGGAAGGGAAGGGGAGTAAGGGAAGTGCTGGCTATGACAGTTTCTGATAGGACTTGGCTGTGTGAGATGTATCACAGAGAGCAGGAAGTCTCTCTTCTTGCCTCAGCAGGGGACTAAATTGGCAGTACGGAAAAATATCTTTGGTTCCAACCCCATCACAAACTTTAGTGTGAAGTCTGTGCCCAAAACACCAAGTCAGTCACATGCTTTTTGATGAAAAAAATAAAAATACTAAAGAGCTCTGAAGGATAATCAAGCAATCCTGCACTATTTATAGATTTCAACAAACAGTACACTGGGTTTGAGATACTAAAATGTAAATTAAATCTAGAGGCTGGCTATTGAATTTCGGTCTAGACTTATGTTGCTGTACATCTGCGTGAACTCAAAATGTAAGGGCTAAACAGAATGAGGTAACAAAAGATTTGACTTTTAACCTCGTGGCCTCCATGTATCTATAATGATCTGACTGTATAAGTAGCCGGGTTTGCTGAATTGTCCTTTTGTCTTTCACATGCCACAGTTTGATAACGATATAGTATGTGAATTTATCATTTTATATTTGTATATGTTGGTGATTTCTTTTTCTTGCACGTGAAAATATCTGTATATCTACCCAACAAAGCCTTTATCACATACAGTATTTACAGGCTGTAGCTACTGTGCGAATACACACTCAGTGTCCACTTTCTGGGTACCTACTCTACCTCATAAAATGGCCACTGGATGTATGTTTGTGGTCTTCTGCTGCAGCCCATCCACTTCGAGGTTCAACATGTTGTGCACGCAGAGATGCTCTTCTCCACACTAATATCATAATGCACGGTTATTTGAGTTACCGAGTTACCTTCGCCTTCCTGTTAGCTTCAACCAGTCTGGCCATTTTCCTCTGAACTCCCGCATTAACAAGGCATTTTCACCAACAGAACTGACACTGACTGCTTTTTGTTTTCCCACCATTCTCTGTTAACTATTGGAGACTGTAATACATGAAAATGCGAGGAGATCAGTGGTTTCTGAGATATTCAAACTGGCACTGACCATCATGCCACACTCAAAGTCACTGAGATCACATTTCTTCCCCATTCTGATGTTCGGCCTGAACAACCACTGAACCTCTTGACCATGTCTGCATGCTTTTGTGCATTGAGTTGCTGCCACATGATTGGCTGAGCAGATATTCACATCAATGAGCAGGTGTACATTTGTAGCTAATAATGTGGCCACTGAGTGCATTTTCTCACTTAACTTCATACATTTCACTTGAGAAAACTAGAAGTCATTTAATGTCAGAGAGCCTGTTCATCAAAAGACAGTCAGGAAGGCGAATGCAGGAAGCATTGGCGTATTCTTGACATCATCATGGTTCTTTAGATGTACAGAACACAGAGAAATTGATTTTGAAACCTCAGAAGGTCATGATGCCAAATATTCACAGTAACATCTGTACCAATCATGTAACCACATTATAGATATGCCTTGTCTACATGCGGGCCAGTCAACACAGAAATGTCTTCTATCGGTCGATTCAATCTTGCCATGAAATGGCTAATTGTAAGTTGTTGTTTTTTTGTGCAGTTAACCACTTTCAGTTTCAAAAGCTCATCTCCACTGATGATAAAAATCTTTCAATATGTCATTGGGGTTTAAATAGAGCAAACAGAAATACAGTGATAGAGTTCATCACGCCAACTGGGGCATCGGCCACTGACAGAGCTCACCGGAGTCCTCTGTCCTGAGCTGATTAGTCCTGATTAGTCCTGCAGCTTCTGCTTTCTCAACACAACTTCATATGTCTTCTAGGCGAAGATCCCTTCTCTCCCAGGGATGAAGTCTTTGGAGCTTCTGTTGGCATTTCTGCAGCTCTGGGTTTCTACGGGATGGGGTTGATAGTCCATCCCAACGATCCCCTTTGGCAGTTGGGACCATCCATGGCAGAGTGGGTGACAATATCTGGTATTTATTCTCTAAGAAGAGATTTAACATTGCACATTGGAAACCGCTGTGGTTTAATATGTAATTGAACCAGCTGTTGTGGTCCCTGGCAACAGAGATATGGAAGATTCCAGATGTTTGCTCTGGGTTGGCCAACTTGTACAAACCCAATGTGGAATTTAGCCTCTATGCTAAGAAAGGCTAAGAACAAGAGTGGTCCATCAGCCTGGTCAAGGTGTCTTGCCTTTCAGTATCATCATAGCTGATTTATTTCAGTTTTATTTGCTGCCCTGTCAAAAGCAGCTTAATCCCACTGGTAGCAGGCATCTGAACCAACCTTTTCTTCAATAAAGATGAACCCCTGATCTCTGAATTCTCCTTGTCATGGCCTGTGCACTTTATTTGTGGCAAGGTAGTGTAGTAGCTAGCACAGTCGCTTTACAGTACCAGCGATCATTGTTTGGGGTTCAAATCCCACTGCTGTCTGTAAGGAATTCATATATTCTCCCCATTTCCAAAGACATACTGTTCTGGGTGTGCTATGGTGATACCAGAAGCATAACAATACTGCAGGCTGCCCCCAGCACATCACAAACAATGATGCACACATGCATTTTACTATATTGTTTTGAAGTTTGATATACATGTGACAAATCATGTTAATTTTTATTTCACTCCTTGTATACCTGCAATGAATTTTCTCTGTACCTGTAACATTATTCTGAATTCTGGATTTTTTTTTCCATTTTTTACTACCTCAATGCATTTATTTTTGGAATGATCCGCCTGGACCCAGAGCATATTGAAGCGACTGAACCCAATGATTGGACGACAATTTAAGCGCCGGGCCGAATCAGAAATGTTGGGGACAGGCTAAATCAAGGTGGCGGGGTTTGGATGCAGGGCCAGAGTGTAAAGGTCAGGGTGTTAGGTGCCGAGGTGGACAGGCCAGTTCAGCTTGCTGCCTCGCTTCATTTACTTGTCTCCCCACTAATCTGAGGGTCTGGGGACGGCCTCTCTGTGGACTTTAGAACGTTATTTGCTTACATTTATAGTTTACATGATTTTTTTTGCGCATTTGACAGTCTTTTTTATGGGTTCATTTCTTTGTTTCATGGCTGTCTGTTTGGAGACAAATCTCAAGGTTGTAGAATGTATACTTACTTTAATCATGAATGTTCTTTGAATTTTGAACTTTGGTATAAGTAACCCAATCTCTCCTCAGACCTATCAGCCCAGGAATCAGTAAAAAGAGGCTCCATTATAAGCAAGAACATCCTACCTCAGATAAAGAGGCCAAGCTGCAAGTGGGGTCTCACCAAGGTGTAGTGGTTAACACAAAGCATCACAGTTCAGGCTGTTGCTGCCCATAAGGAGTTTGTATGTTCTTCCCATGACCACATGGGTTTCCTCTTGGTGCACCAGTTTCCTCCCACAGACCAAAGACATACCAGTTGTTAGGTTAATTGGTCTTTGGAAATTGTCCCTTGATTAGGCTGAGGTTAAATTGTGGACTGCTGGATGGTGTGGCTCAAAGGGCTGTTCCATACACTATCTAAATAAATTGATAGATAGATGAAAAGGGTCATAGACACAGTGAACAGCCAGCACCATTTTCCCAGGCAACGGCCAGTACCAGAGAATATCTGTATAATGTGAGAAGAGGGAAGTTTAGAAGTGATGTCAGTGGGAGTTTTTTTTACAGAGAGTGGTGGATGCCTGTTGGGGAAGGTGGTGGAGGCTGATACATTAGGGACATTTAGAGATGCTTAGATATGTGCATGGTTGATAGAAAAATGGAGGATTATGGTCTGTGCAGGAGGGAAGAGTTAGACCAATCATGGAGCAGCTTTCTATAGGTCAGCTCAGCATTGTGGACTGAAGGGCCCCTACTGTACTGTAATGTACTATATTCTAAGGCCTAGATCAGAGGTCGGCAACCTGCGGCTCCGGAGCCACATGCGGCTCTTTCATCTCTGTGATGCGGCTCCCTGTGGTTTGTTAGCTTTTGAAATGTAATTCGAAATTTGAAGATTATGGTGATCTTGTACAATCTGAAAACTTTGTGGAGACACCATTTCCTGGCACATCCGAACCGGCTCACAATTAGCCACTGTTCCGGCTAAGGGAGATAGCCTACGGGGGGTTGTGAGTACGTGTCTTTTGGAGCATCCGCGCCCACGGGGACGGGTTGAGGGAGGCTTTAAAGCAAGGCTGTTTAGTTCGAATAAAGTTACCTTTGACTGCAGTCTTTATTTTAGCGCTGCGTGTAGCACACCGCTACAACGTGTTTTTTTATCGCTAGTAATATACATCACAACTGCCAATGCCTGACACCCGCCAGTGCGCGCTTTCTTTTAATTCTTCGATCCAAGGTAGGCTAACTATGGAGTAACCTTCAACCCAACGTCTTTTTTTCGGAGTTCAAAATGTTTTTGTTGCATGCAGAAATGTAATTTCGTTTTCTCTGCAGGAGTTCATCAATTTCATAAATGCAACACATTATAGTTTGTTTATACATAGCATAAAGCCAAAAAAAACCCGTTGTATGCAGTGTTATTTCATTTTGTGGCTCCCAGTGTTTTCTTTTCTGTGGGAAATGGGTCCATATTGGCTCTTTCAGTGGTAAATGTTGCCGACCCCTGGCCTAGATGGAGTTAAGATGAAGGCAGATTGTGCTGATCAGGCTGGAAACTGGAGGTGTGGCTGAAGATCAGATCAGTCATGTTGTTATTGAAAGTTCAGCAGGCTGAATGGCCTCATCATGCTCGTAGATGATAGATGTTTTTGTTCATAGCGGTGGTTACATGTCAGGTCTGATGTCTGGGTCTTAAAAGCTTTGAGACATCCGGAGGTCATTAGAAGTGCAACTGAAACTCAAGTCATTTTACACCCATAGTCTTGTAGCCTCCTGGCGATTATTGTCAACGTAAACTGATGTATGCACATGAGTCAGCACCTCCGAAATCGTAGGGAAGAAGGTCAGCAGCACATTTAAGTGGCTTTACTCATGGAAATACAGCAGCTATCAGTTCAGTTGCCAGCTTTATTTATGGCACGTATATTGAAACACAGTGAAATGTGTGTTTGCAGACCATGCCCAAGGTGTAGATACCATGCTCCCTGACTCTTTGATGAAGCTAATCTGTTTGTCTTTGAATTGGTTAAGTGGGGTAATGCAATCACACATACATTGAAACATCAAAAAGCAACACGCACTAACTGCTGAAGGAACTCAGCAGGCCAGGCAGCATCTGAGGAAAAATGTACAGTCGACAATTCAGGCAGATGGTGCTCACCAGCCATGGTTGCCAGCTCACCTAGGAGAAGGAAAACTCTGACCTGAACTCTCTGTTGCCTTGCGGCTATAGCTACTCATGAGGAAGGCTTCAGGAGTAAACTCCAAGGGAAAAATCCGGAGCTGGAATCCCTAAGGCAGGCCTACATTGAGTTCAACTCTGACTGGCAACTCCTGCGATGCTGCTGGTACCAAACTGTGTCGGTCCATGGTGTTCCTTTGAGTTCATCAGATGTGTGGAGAGGGGCAGCTTGCTACATGGGTAAAAGTTTGCTCTCGAACTTTTGTATTGGGTATTGTACTACCCGGGCTTGTGTATCTACACAGCTAGGGATGCAATGTCCATGGTCAACTCTGACCGATGAAGGCCTCACTCACTTACAATCACAGGACGATCTACAATGACCAATTAACCTACTACTGGCTACATCCGGACTGTGGGCCCGAAATGTCGCTTGTACTTTTTTCCATTGATGCTGCCTGGCCTGCTGAGTTCCTCCAGCATTTTGTGTGTGTTGCTTCTTGAATCTTACTTTGCCAGCAGAGATTTACTGTTGTCACGGTTGGCAGGCTTCACTGGGTTCCCAGCACATGCTACTTCCCGAATGAGCAGACGTGACAGCATCAGCACAGAGGCCACTGACTGAATAAGATGCAAAGGGCAGTGAGTCAAATGAAAGCAAATGCAACTGGTGACACAACACCCAAGAACAAATACTAGAGGTGCTGGAAATCACAAGTGAAATCAGAAAATGCTGGGAAACGCTCAGCAGCTTAGATGTTTACAGAAACTCCACTTCCGCCTCAGCTCATCTGCCATGCCTCAAAGTCAGGGTTATTATCACCGATATAGGCCATGGGATTAGACATTTCGTGACAGCAGTGCAGTGCAGAATATAATACAGTGCATACTATAAACTACAATAAGAAACATATATATATAATTCAAAATTAGTGTTAAAAAGGCAGAGGTAGTGCTCATGGGTTCATTGTCCATTCAGAAATGGCAGGGGGTTGTGTAGGTGGGGGATGGAGAGGTGAAGAACATGTTCCTAAAGCATTGAGTGGATGACTCATCATCTCTATTTCCTCCTCTGTGTCTTGACTCCATTTACTTTTTAAATACTGCACCACTTTTCACAAGGATTGCTAGCTTAACCTATCAATACCAATAATTGCCAAAAATTACCAGTAAATCCCATTTACTTCACTTTTACATGCTGGAATGTGTCCTTCTCTCACAGAGCAGTTGTCACTCCCTTCAGTGCGAGGGAGGGGTTTGGTGAAATATCACCCAGGTGCAGGTAGATGGGACGAGGCAGAAGATCAGATTAGCATGGACTAGAAGGCCAAAGCCCTGTTTCTGTGCTAGAAGACTCCTTGACTCCATAACAGGAACAAACTATCTACTGGGGCAATTCAGTGGCATCTGTGGGAGGAAAGAAATAGTCCTTGTTTGGGTACAAACCTGAATGTAGTCCTGAGGTAGCATCTGCGGTCTCTTGTATCTCCCAGCACAATTATGTTGTGTAGTGCTAAACAGGGAGCCTTCAAGATATGCCCATGTTGTTCAAAAGTACTGATAGACCCCACCAATGATCTTCACCCAAATCCATGATTGACTCAGCCACTGACATCCTGCAAATGTCATCTCTTCATAATCCTTGGTTCCACCTAGTTTTCTGATGAAACCCTAATCTCTTTTCTCACTTCTTTATTGCTACCATCCAGATCAACGCAGCCCACTGGATTTTCACCCCAACTCCTATCCTAAGTATTCATTCCTTAAGACCATGAAGCAAAGGAGCATAAATAGGCCATTTGGCCTATCAAGTCTGCTCCAACATTCAATCAGGGCTGATTTAGAAACATAGAAATCTACAGCACATTACAGGCCCTTTGGCCCACAATGTTGTGCCGACCATGTAACCTACTCTAGAAGCTGCCTAGAATTACCCTACTGCATTGTCCTCTATTTTTCTAAGCTCCATGTACCTTAAAGGACCCTATTGTATCTACCTCTATCACCTTTGCTGGCAGTGACCCACCATTCTGTGTGAAAAACTTACCTCTGACATACCTCTTGTACCTACTTCCAAGCACTTTTAAACTACGGCCCTTCATGTTAGCCATGTCAGCTCTGGGAGAAAGCCTCTGGCTATCCACATAATAAATGCTTCTCATCATCTTATACACCTCTGTCAGGTCACCTCTCATTCTCAGTCACTCCAAGGAGAAAAGGCCAAATTCACTCAACTTATTCTCATAAGGCATGCTCTCCAATCCAGGCAATATCCTTGTAAATCTCCTCTGCACTCTCTCTATAGTATCCACATCCTTCCTGTTGTGATGTGACCAGAACTGAACACAATACTCCAAATGGGGTTTAACTAAGGTCATATATAGCTGTAAAATTTACTCTCCTTCTCTCTACTCCACTCTCCTGCCTTCCCCTCGTAACTTTTCATCTCTGGCAATGAATTCCACAGATTCACCAGCCTCTGGCTTCTCATCTCTGTTCTGAAGGGACGTCCTTGTATCCTGGGGCTGTATCCTCTGGTTGTAGACTCTCCCACCATAGGAAATAGCCTCCATGTCCACTCTATGGAGGCCTTTCAACATTCCGTAGGTTTCAATTAGATCTTCCTTCTAAACTCCAGCAAGTACAGACCTCTAGCAAACACTCTTCATACATTAGCCCTGTCATTTTCTGAGATCATTCTCATAACTCCTCTGGACTCTCTCCAAAGCAGCACATCCCTTCTTAGATATGGGGCCCAAAACTGTTCACAATATTCAAATGTGGTCTGACCCACGCCTCATATAGTTGGAATATTGCATCCTTTTATATTCTGGTCCTCTCAGAATGAACCTATCACATCATACATTCTGCATTTGAACAATATGAGGAGTGAGTTATAGTTGTTGATGTTGAATCTATCTGTGGATTATATGGAGGATGTGGTATTGTGTGTTCTAAGTGTTCTTGTGTGAGGGTAGAATTGTTTAATGCTTTGAAATTCTGGCCAACAGCAATGCACTTCCTGAACAGAAAGCAGATCACAGAGGTGAAGCTGTATCACAGTTATAATTTAAGGGGGAAAAAATTAGATTCTCCAGATACCAAATCAATTAGCATTGACAATGATTCCTCCTGTTCGTCTATCAATCTCTTTGACCTCCTACTGTCAGGCAGGAGGTCCCATAGCATTCAGATAAAAACTGTCAGGATGGGAAACAGCTTCTTTCACCACACTGTAAAGACTACTGAACTCCCTGCCACCACCCAGATCTCATCACGTATGAAGCGCCAGTAGCATTATACTGTTCACTTTTTAACTTGAATTGTATACGTATCTTATTTTTTATTTACTTATGGTAAGAATACTTGGTGTGTTTTGTGTGCAAGTTCTATATGTACTATGTTGCACATCTTGGTCCGGAAGAACTTGTTTTGTTTGGCAGTATACGTGTGCATGGTTGAATGACAATAAACTGAACTTGAACTTTAACTTGAATTACTGTAGCAAGGCAAAACCTGGACTGGTTCCATAAACAAACATTAAAAAGTAATTAATTAGCTTTGTTTTAGCAGCGTATCCAACATTTGTCTGGTAGCTCACCTTTTACATCACCAAGACCAGATGCAGTGTCAGATTGCCTAAAGCACGCCCCAATAATATAACCAGACCCAGTCTTGGAAAAACCCCATAGAATGTACTGACTCAGTAGAAGATTGTATTTTATCAACCCTGCTGTGAAATTAGTTGTGATCATTCATTAGATAATAGATTCATCAACAAAAGGTTACAGGAAAATACCACAGGTTAGTTGCAGCAAATACTTGAGCAGATATTTCATAAACCTCAGCAAAGTGAGCAGGAGGGTTTTTTCAGAAGCATACATTGTCCATTTTGATTTAGTGTGCAAGAGGGGCTTTTTGAGATGGGTACACCACCCATGTTAATTTAGTGTGCAGGAGGGGCTTTTCAAGAAGAGTACATCATGCATGTTAATTAATTGTGCAGGAGGGGTTTTTCAAGAAGGATACATGGTCCATGTTAATTAAGGAAGTTAAGGATGATGAGCAAAGATTAATGAAAGGCTTGAAATAGATTGAGAAATTTTTAGAAACCACAAAAGGTGGACTAAAGAAATTATAAAGAAGAATTGTCAGTGTATAAGTTAAGAATATAGAACATTACAGCAACAGTACAAGCTCTTCAGTCCATGATTTGCGCCAACCTGTTAACCAAAGATTGTTCGTGGTACTCTAAGATCAACCAACCTTTTCCTCCCACACAGCCCGCCATTCTTCTATCATCCATGTGTCTATATAAGAGGCTCTTAAATATCCCTAATGTATCTGCCTGGCTGCATAATCCACAAACCTGCCAATCTCCACAAAAAAACTTACCTCTAGCACCTCCCCTCATACTTTCCTCCAATTATCTTAAATTATCCTTCCTTGTATTAGCCGTTTCTACCCCAGGAAAACGTCTCTGGCTGTCCACTCAATCCGTGCCTCTTATCATCTTGTGCACTTCTGCCAAGTCACTTCTCATCCAAAGAGGAAAGACCTGAGCTCGTTCAGCCTGAGCTGGCAATAGCCAACTGTTTAAACAGGCAAATAATCTGAAAACAGTCTATAAAATGGGAAAAAACACCTTTAGTAAATACGAGTCCCTTGAAAGATGAGACAAGGGAATTAATAATGGGAGATTAAGTGAAGCCACATATTCTAAATAATTGTATTGTGTTGATTGTCATGACAGAAGACACTAAAATAACATCCCAATAACAATAGATCATCATGGAACTATACAGAGGGGAAATACATATCAATCTCTAACACATGGTGTAAAGTACAAGACAAATTAATGCAGCTGAAGATTGTCAGGTCCTGCAGACTTGGTTACCTGCATCCTCGGATTTTGAAGTGCCGGTAGAGATAATGATACTTTGGTTGTAATTCTCTATAATTCCTTGGTTTTTGGAGAATCCATAATGTTCCTATTTATACAAGGCACAAAGCTAAAGTCACATTAGTCTAACATTTGTTATTGGGAAAATGCGGGAAGCTGTTATTCAGGAAGTAACAGCAGTATATTTAGAAAATTACAAGACAATTAGAGTCTGCATGGTTTTAGGAAAGGAAAATCACAAATGACAAATTAACAGCAGTTTTTTAAGGATATGATGCACTGTGTTGATAAAGGGGAAGCAGCAGATGTAATGTATTTGGAATGAAATTAATAAACTTACTGATGGGTCAGCAAGGCAAAAGGACCATTGGGATCTCTTCTGGGGAAGGTGGGACCTGTACAGATTGGAGGGGTTGCACCTGAACTCGAGGGGGAGTAATATCCTTGCTGGTAGGTTTGCTAGCATGGTTCGGGAGGATTTAAACTGATTTGTAAGGGGGGGTGGGACCCGGAGCGATAGAGCAGTGAAAGAAGTACATGGAGTAAAGCCAGATCTAACATATAGAGAGGCTTTGAGGAAAGAGCAGCAGAATAAAGGGTGTAAAGGTAGTAAGGTAGGAGGGCTAAAGTGTGTGTACTTCAATGCAAGAAGCATTAGGAACAAAGGTGATGAACTGAGAGCTTGGATACATTTATGGAATTATGATGCAGTTGCCATTACGGAGACTTGGCTGGCCCCAGGGCAGGAATGGATTCTCAATATTCCTGGATTTCAGTGTTTTAAAAGGGATGGGGGGGGGGAAAGGGGGAGGAGGGGTGGCATTACTGGTCAGGGATACTATTACAGCTGCAGAAAGGGTGGTTAATGTAGCAGGATCCTCTTTTGAGTCAGTATGGATGGAAGTCAGGAACAGGAAGGGAGCAGTTACTCTACTGGGGGTATTCTATAGGCCCCCTGGTAGCAGCAGAGATACCAAGGAGCAGATTAGGAGGCAGATTTTGGAAAGGTGCAAAAATAACAGGGTTGTTATCATGGGTGACTTTAACTTCCCTAATATTGGTTGACACTTGATTAGTTCCAAGGGTTTAGATGGGGCAGAGCTTGTTAAGTGTGTCCAGGATGGATTCCTGTCACAGTATGTTGACAGGCCGACTAGGGGGAATGCCATACTAGATCTAGTATTAGGCAATGAGCCAGGTCAGGTCACAGATCTGTCAGTGGGTGAGCATCTGGGGTACAGTGATTACTGCTCCTTGACCTTTAGCATTATCATGGAAAAGGATAGAATCAGAGAGGATAGGAAATTTTTTAATTGGGAAAGGGCAAATTATGAGGCTGTAAGGCTAGAAGGTGTGAATTGGGATGATGTTTTTGCAGGGAAATGTACTATGGACATGTGGTTGATGTTTAAGGATCTCTTGCAGGATGTTAGGGATAAATTTGTCCTGGTGAGGAAGATAAAGAATGTAGGGTGAAGGAACCATGGGTGACAAGTGAAGTGGAAAACCTAGTCAGGTGGAAGAAGGCAGCATACGTGAGGTTTAGGAAGCAAGGATCAGATGGGTCTATTGAGGAATATAGGTAGCAAGAAAGGGGCTGAGAAGAGCAAGAAGGGGGGCATGAGAAGGCCTTGGCGAGTAGGGTAAAGGAAAACCTCAAGGTATTCTTCAATTATGTGAAGAACAAAAGGATGACAGGAGTGAAGGTAAGACCGATTAGAGATAAAGGTGGGAAGATGTGCCTGGAGGCTGTGGAAATGAGCGAGGTCCTCAATGAGTACTTCTCTTTGGTATTCACCACTGAGAGGGAACTTGATGACGGTGAGGACAATATGAGTGAGGTTGATGTTCTGGAGCATGTTGATATTAAGGGAGAGGAGGTGTTGGAGTTGTTAAAATACGTTAGGATGGATAAGTCCTGATGAAATATTCCCCAGGCTGCTCCACAAGGCAAGGGAAGAGTTTGCTGAACCTCTGGCTAAGATCTTTATGTCCTTGTTGTCCACGGGAATGGTACCGGAGGATTGGAGGGAGGCGAATGTTGTCCCCTTGTTCAAAAAAGGTAATAGGGATAGTCCAGGTAATTATAAACCAGTGAGCCTTACGTCTGTGGTGGGAAAGCTGTTGGAAAAGATTCTTAGAGATAGGATCTATAGGCATTTAGAGAATCATGGTCTGATCAGGGACAGTCAGCATGGCTTTGTGAAGGGTAGATCATGCCTAACAAGCCTGATAGAGTTCTTTGAGGAGGTGACCAGGCATGTAGATGAGAGTAATGCAGTGGATGTGATCTACATGGATTTTAGTAAGGAATTTGACAAGGTTCCACATGGTAGGCTTATTCAGAAAGTCAGAAGGCATGGGATCCAGGGAAGTTTGGCCAGGTGGATTCAGAATTGGCTTGCCTGCAGAAGGCAGAGGGTCATGGTGGAGTGAGTACATTCAAATTGGAGGGTTGTGTCCCACAAGGATCTGTTCTGGAACCTCTACTTTTTGTGATTTTTATTAACGACCTGGATGTGGGGGTAGAAGGGTGGGTTGGCAAGTTTGCAGACGACACAAAGGTTGGTAGTGTTGTAGATAGTGTAGAAGATTGTCAAAGATTGCAGAGAGACATTGATAGGATGCAGAAGTGGGCTGAGAAGTGGCAGATCGAGTTCAACCCGGAGAAGTGTGAGGTGGTACACTTTGGAAGGACAAACTCCAAGGCAGAGTATAAAGTAAATGGCAGGATACTTGGTAGTGTGGAGGAGCAGAGGGATCTGGGGGTACATGTCCACAGATCCCTAAAAGTTGCCTCACAGGTATACAGGGTAGTTAAGAAAGCTTATGGGTTGTTAGCTTTCATAAGTCAAGGGATAGATTTTAAGAGTTGCAATGTAATGATGCAGCTGTATAAAACTCTAGTTAGGCCACACTTGGAGTACTGTGTCCAGTTCTGGTCGCCTCAGTATAGGAAGGATGTGGAAGCATTGGAAAGGGTACAGAGGAGATTTACCAGGATGCTGCCTGGTTTAGAGAGTATGGATTATGATCAGAAGTTAAGGGAGCTTGGGCTTTACTCTTTGGAGAGAGGAGGATGAGAGGAGACATGATAGAGGTGTACAAGATATTAAGAGGAATAGACAGAGTGGACAGCTAGAACCTCTTCCCCAGGGCACCACTGCTCAGTACAAGAGGACATGGCTTTAAGATAAGGGGAGGGAAGTTCAAGGGGGATATTAGAGGAAGGTTGATCACTCAGAGAGTGGTTGGTGCGTGGAATGCACTGCCTGAGTCAGTGGTGGAGGCAGATACACTAGTGAAGTTTAAGAGACTACTAGACAGGTATATGAAGGAATTTAAGGTGGGGGGTTATATGGAAGGCAGGGTTTGAGGGTCGGCACAACATTGTGGGCCGAAGGGCCTGTAATGTGCTGTACTATTCTATGTTCTATGTTCTATGAGAATAAACAAGCCTGTGTGAGGATATTGATAGATTAAATGAGTGGGCAAAAAAATGGCAAATGGTGTATAATATAAGTGAACCAATTTGATAGAAAGAGTGATAAAAACAGATACATTTTTAAACAATAGTAGGAAACTTAATGATCCGAATGCATGAAACACTAAATTCTCATGTAGGTATAGAAATGACCAAGGAAAACTAATGGAAAATTGGCCTTTATTTCAATTTAGCATCATAGAGCACTACCGCACAGAAACAGACCCTTTGGCTTATCTAGTCCATGCTGAAGTGTTATTCTGCCTAGTTCCTCTGATCTCCATCTGGATCATAGCCCTCCATACCCTTCCCATCCATATGCTTATGCAAATTTCTCTTAAGTGCTACAATCGAACCTGCTTCCACCACTTCTGCTGGCAGTTCATTCTACTCTCATGCCATCCATCCTTTTGAGGAAAAATAAACTTACATTGGAGACAGTGCAGAGAGGCTTCACTCTGTTAATTCAGGGAATGAAGGAAAAGACTTTTGAACAAAGGACAAGGCTGTTTCCATTGGAATAGAAAACCAACCTTACGGATATTCACAAGATTCAGCTGGCACTTGATGGGGTGGTTCCTCAGATGATGTTTCCCTTATTGGCGGCACCTGAAGCTCAAGGGCATAGATTAAGAATTAGGGTTCAGCCACGTAGATGGATGTATGATGTAGATAAGGAGGAATTTCTGTGGAGACTGACAGATATTGGAATTCAAGGGGGTAAAGGGGCATGTGAAGAAAGGGGAGGTGGAGAGGGGGAGATAAAGTCTCTACCAAAGGAGGTGTAAGGTGCCCCTTCTCTCTGCTAGCCTGCCGGTAACCCTTTGGCAAAGTGTAGCATCTATTTAGACCTCCCTGATCAGGATCATGTAAAGCCATGGGAGCAGGTGGTGGACGGTCGTGTGAGCAGCTGGTATATATCACAAGTCCTGGTTATGCGACAACTGATGCCAGGCAGAAAATCTCTGAAGAGTTTTGATGATGGCTGGGGTCACCCATCTTGTGAAGACTCTGCCCAGCAGAAGGCAATGGCAAACCACTTCTGCAGAAAAAATTTCCAATAACAATCATGGTTATGAGACCACGATCGCCCCCATCATGCAACACAGTACATAACGATGACAATGAAAGGAGCAGGAAACTGGTGCTGGGGTCAAGATTGAATTAGCTGTAATTTTATTCAATAGGGAGCAGGTATGAGAAGTTGACTGGTCCACTCTGCTCCTGTTCCTTGTGATCATTACCATACTAGTGAAGCTCTCCAAATTCAAGTTGCATTTTCGCCAATTGCTTCCTGGCCGATTACAATAACACTTCCAATCTAGCACCAGCCAGTGTTACGGACATATTTGAAAATCCGCAGGTGATCGTGTCCTATAACTATCCCTTTCACAGCTGACATTGAATGTTCTCATTCAACTGCTGAACTCCCTTCGTGCCCTTTCCCCTCCCTGTCTCTAGAACACAATCTGACTCTAAATGCTTTCAAACATTCTGATCCTCTGCATTTTCCTTTTTGTTCACTCAGTTCCTCTCCCCTTAACACAGGCAGCCAGTGTTTGGCCAGCTACAGCTTCATCTCAAGAAAGTTTTTAACCGTAACTACCACAATCTCAGCTTGCTGTGCCCTCTTAAGGTTATCCCTGAAACCTGCCTCTATGATCACACTTTACGTCTACCTTTCCAATAATTCTATCATTCTCACAGGAACTCTGTGCCTCTGTGAAATGTCTTGGGGTGGATTTTCTCTGCTTAAGGTGTTTTTTAAATGCAAATTATTGCAATTGATGTAACAAAACAGTTCAAAGATCCAAAGTACATTTATTATCAAAGTAATGTGTGCCGCATACAGCCCTGAAATTCGTCTTCCCCACGGACAGCCACAAAGCAAAGTAACACCCTGGAACCAACCTGTTTACAGAAATACATCAACCACCATCCCATGCAAAATAAATCACACAAATGGCAACCAAAAAAGCGAGTAAGAACAGACTGTAAAACACAAAATCAAAAGGCAGATTTCAGTTCAGTTCAGTTCAGCTCAGAGTTCATTATCTGCTAGAACACATCAAAAACACTTGAATTAGAGTGCAAACTTAAAAACCAATGGGATTACGCCTTGCTCCAGCACCATTCTCTGACAGCATCGAGGGAGAGGGCAATCATACAAACACAAGGACCTTCCCTCGGGAGCAGCAAGAGAGAGGGAGAGAGAGAACGTCACACACTGTCACCTTCCTCTGGCAGCAATGTGCTAGAGGCTGGTAGACAGTGCTGGAGACTCACTTGCCCTCCGCCCCCGCCTCGATGATTTCAATCTTCCTCGGCACTTTAATCAGTGAGTGATGAGTTCCATTATAGGCTCACACCTCATCCCCTGGCTGCCGGCCTCCATGTCTCACAGCCTCGTGGAACCATCTCGAAGACAACAAAGCCCCAGATCACCCGATCAGCCCGGAAACACACCGACAGTAGGAGAACCACATATGAAATAAAAAGAAGACGTAAAAGAAGTTTTAAAAAAGTGAAAGGAGTTGCTTCATGAACCGTCTTGAGAATGTCGTCTTTGGTAGCGTTGTTTGCTGGCTCATCTTCAAGTTACATCTTGTTTTCCTGATAAAAGTAGTGCATTGACCAGGAAAATGAAACTTGTGAAAAACAAGGATCAATTTAACAAAGCAGTTAGTACAATCGCTTTACATCACTTGCAATCACTGAATGTTCAATTCCCACCGCTGTCTGTAAGGAGTTTGTACGTTCATAGGGAAAACATGGGATTCCTCCCACATTTCAAAGACATACAGTTGGGGTTAGTGAATCGTGGGATAGCTATGTTGATACCAAGATGCCACCAACGTTAGAGTGCAGGGAAATGGCACAACAGAGTCAATAAAGCTGTGGCAACGTGGGTTCAGTCCCGGCTCTGGTGGAGCCTGTCTGTCCATTCTCCTTGTGGCTGGGTGGGCTCCCTCCACGTGCTGCAGTTTCTTACCACTTCCCAAAGGCTTGATTCCTTGCTGCTGTAAATTGCTCCTGGTGCTCAGTGAATCTTGGGGAAGTAATGGAAATGTAAACAGAATAAAAATAGAGGGATAAATGTAACATCAGTATAGTTAGGTGATAGATTCTTGTTACAAGATCAGCGGGCTGAAGATTCTTTTTCTAGACTCAATGACTTCGCAACATGGGGCGACAGGGTTGTGTAGTGGTTACGTTACGTTCAATTCCTGCTGCCGTCTGTAAGAAGTTTGTATGCTCTTCCCGGGACTGCATGGGTTTCCTCCGGGTCCTCCGGTTTAATCCCACAGTCCAAAGTCGCGCCTGTTGGCAGATTCACTGGCCAGTGTAAATTGTCCTCTGATTAGGCTGGGGTTAAATCGGGGTTTGGGGGCGGCGTGGCTCAAAGGGACAGAAAGGCCTATTCTGCGCTTTATCTTGATAGATAGGTAGAGAGAAAAAAAAATGAAATGTGGAAATAAATGGTTGAATAAATAAATTGATTAATTAATTAATTTGGGGCTTAAATGTACTTGCAGGAGTCCTGAACTTTGTGTTAGTTACACATGGATTTCCTGGGAATCCTCAGGCAAATCTGGGCATAACGGTTCTCATGGGTTATCCTCAATCTCAGGAGAATACAGAAAGATCTGTGCATGCAAAACAAATTAATTAGTCTAATTAATAGCTGGGAGTCAAAGACCTAAACAAGAGGGTACTGCTTACAACAGTGATAGTTTCAAATGCAATGCAGTTCACTGCATAAACAAGATGCTTAATTTATCTACAATGAAACACAATTAAAAATGAATGAATAATTGCTTTATAATGCATAAAACAAATGAGGGTTGCATTTAGAGTTACTAAAGTCTACATTGATTCCAATTAACATTAATTCCAGACCTACTTGTAAAAGTCTACATCTTTTCAGTTCTTTGTCATCACTTTGTATTTTAAACCAATCACGAAATAACAATTGGAGTAACATTGCTTGTACTGCTCATCAAAAACCTTAAATCATGTTAGTCAATCATGCCTTATCCTCAATGAGTTTGTTCTGACTCCACTTTTGCCCAGGTGCCCTCTTGTTCAACAATTTGTAGTTATGCAGTAAACTGACATCACAGCATATCCAAGAAAGGATGGAAGATCTTGACCAACTGGTAGGTTGCTTTGCAGTTGTGAATTTCCACTGGTTAAGTGGGTAGTAAGAGATCAGAAGGGGGGGTTAAGGAGCATGTGGGAGAGAACAGATTGCAGGGTCACAAGAGATTCTGCAGATGCTGGAAAATTTGAGCAGCACACACAAAATGCTGGAGGAACTCAGCAGGTCAGACAGCGTCTATGGAGGGGATAAACAGTCTACATTTCAGGATGAGACTCCATCAGGATCGGAAAGAATATGTTGATTCATTCAGTAACTTCATAACAGTAGGCTAGAAGCTGTCCTTAACTTGGTGATATGTGCTTTTAGACTTATGTATCTTCTGCCCGATGAGAGTGGGGAGAAGAGAGCATGTCCTGGATGGGAACGTATTTGACAATGCTGGTTGCTTTTCCCGAGCCAGTGAGAAATGTAGACAGAGTTCATTGAAGAGATGTTGACCACCCCACCTACACTTTGTAAGTCAAGTCTCCAGGCTGTGCTCCCTCGCCCTCAATACAAACAGAAAGTGAACTGTGAGGATCCAATATAGAAAATGGGACAGTGATGGTCTGAGGAAACAAGTGAGTTTCTATATGACAGTTTTGAGTTAGTAGACTGGTTCATATTCAATGACTCAGCAGCCAGCCTAGATGAAGATGCTTCCATTGTCATGGACTGAACTGTCAATTTTGTTCAGGACTGTCTACCAAAGGGGACAGTCTGAATGTTCTCAAAATGGAAGCAAGGTTTGAATTTGGAGATCCACTCCCAACTAAAGTCTAGGACTGCAATGCTCAAACCAGTTGACTCTGACCTTTACAAGAAATAGAAATATGATGCCAGCAAAGCTGTCAGGGATTCCAAGGTTCATGACATAAAACTTTCAGCAAAACAGAAGAGCTGATCATTGACTTCAAGGAGGGGGCAGCACACTGTCTACATCACCAACGTCAAGGCCAAGAGGGTCGAAAACTTCAAGTTCCCAGGAGTGAACATCACCACTAGACCGTGCTGATCCAATCACATTGGTACCATGGCCAAGAAAGCTCACCGGCACCTCTACTTCCTAAGGAAGGCTGAAGGATTCTGCATGTCCCCATGGAGCCTTCCCAATGTTTATTAATGTACCATAGAAAGCATCTTATCTGGTACTGCAACTGCTCTGCCCATGAGCACAAGAAACTGTAGAGAGTTGTAGATGTGGCTCAGCACATCATGGACACCATGACAGAGCACTTTATTCCTGTAAAGTGTTTTCTGGCCTGCAGAGGTCATGAAAGGTACCCTGTGAAGGTAAGCTTTTATCCTTCCAGTGACAATAGGTTATTCGATCTGTTTTAGAAATGAAACAAGACGAGCCTTGCATTTTTATTCATTGGTTTATCTGAGTGTTTCACAACCAGTGATGTTGAAAACGGTTTAGATTTCAGTACTCTTCCTGCCTACTGCCTATTAAATGCTATGTATAAGCGACTCTCTCTGTCTTTGTAAGATCCCTTTTTAAAAAGGCTCTTTGATATTTTAGCTCACTGGTTCTCCTCAGTATCTTAGAGAGTGATACTATTACACTGTTTGCAGACATCATTGTCACCTTACTTTAGCCCAAGCCTTTACAGTGAATGCCAGCCAGCTAGCATGCACAATATGCTGGAGGAACGCAGCTGCTCAGGCAGCGTGCATGGAGAGGAATAGACAGTGACGTTTGGCCTGCGGCCCGATTAGTCAGGGCACCTAAAGTTACATGGAGGAGGCAGGCAAATGGGGTTGAGTGGGATAATAAATCAGCCGTGATGGAATGGCGAGCAGACTCAATGGGCTGAATGGTCTAATTCTGCTCCTTAGTCTTATGGAAATGTCTCTATCTATTCTACTCATAGATGCTGCCTGAGCCGCTGACATTTTGCAGCATTTTGTGTGTTACTCTGGATTTCCAGCATTTGCAGTGTCCTTCAAGTTAAAATTAGTTTTCCTCTAACCAATACTTTCACCTACCACCAAAGGCATCATGGATGAGTGCTAGGCTCCACACACCCCATGTTACTTCCTCCCATCTCACCTTAGGCTTCTTAAATTGAGCATTATTCAAAACAAAGAAGAAAGGCAAACAGCTTCCAAAATCAAAGGCAAACATTATGTACAGTCCACAGCAGAGAGGAGAGTTCAGCTCTCAGCATTATCTCAAAGAATGACAGCCACTCATCAGGGCAGCTACCATTGTTGGAATAAATGAATGTCAACAGGAATATATGGAAGTGAAGGTTGGCTTTATTTATCAGATGTATATCAAAACATAAAGTGAAATGCATAGTTTGCATCAAATCAAATTGGCGAGAATTGTGCTGGGGGCAGCCCACGAGTGTCGCTGTGCCTCTGGTGCCAACATAATGTTGATAGAACAAAGAGAAATTGAACCAGACTGTGAATGAAGTCTACCAAGTGAACAGAAGCTAAGTTTAATATTAAGCTGCTGCTGCCTTGTACTTAGCTATTTTCATACTACAGAGATAAGGAAATTTCCATTCAAATTTGTAAGTAAGAATTAAACAATGAGATCACTCTTATTCAAATGCAGAACACAAATTTCCAGACCTTTCGAGAATTATACTTTGTTTAACCACTAGAGGCATAGTAAACTTGCATATACATATTATTACCACTAGGAAGCATACTAGGCAGTTACTTGTATATAAGTAATTATATAAAATACAAGTAGGTAATTGTTAAACTGCAAAAAAATAACAGTCTAATGCAAAAAATGAACAGTTTGATCCAACACATGAATTTTGTAACATGAGGAATAGAGTAATTGCAAACCAATGAAGATATAAACTGAAACAAAAATGAATTGTTTTCCAGCCAAGTGGCTTCTCCTTTGTTACTGCAGTACCACATATACTCATTTCTCATCCCTTAGACCACTCAGAGCTTTGCAGAACGCGCTGTGAAACATTACAAATGCACATAGCTGATGGCTTCTCTATGAAATGTAGGAGTATTAACAGCAATTGCTTTACATTCTTCAAACACATGCTCTTAGTTAGAGGGCTTTTGGTCTTGAAGAACAAAGCAAGTCCTTGGAACTCTCTGCCCTTCTTGAGAGCTGCTATCTGGCATTAGTTGCATTGTCAATTTATAATCAGTTTTTTCTCACCTCTACAGCCATTTCTCAAATTAATACCATTATTTTATGGGGGTGGGCAGAATTTGCAAGTAAATTTGTAATGTTTCTAATCTTTCCAATGACAATTCCTCTGAAAACAGAAGTTTTAAACATATTAAAGGGAAGATGGAGAGAACTTTTTAAACAAGGCAATCTCTTACTCAGAGACGGTATTTGTGGTTTATGGGTATTCAATCTGGGTAGTCTGTGCTTGCGAAACTGATTCTCTTCCAACATCAGGTCCATGTTTTGTGTTTTAATTAGTAACAATTATAAACAAGGAAAAGAATTCATGTTCTGAATTATCAAAGGTTCGCACATGGAAATGTTTATCTGATTATTTTTAAAGTAGAGATGATGCAGAATGTTTTTGAATGGAAAAATGGGCACCATGGTAATGTAGTGGTTAGCATGAGGCTATTACAACATGGGGTACCAGAGTTCAATCCCAGCATCCTCTGTAATGCGTCTCCGTACATGGTCCCCGTGGAATGCATGGGTTTTCCACTGGTGCTGCAATTTCCTCCTGCAGTCCAAAGACATACTGGGTAGGTTAATTGGTCATTGGATATTTTCCTGTGGTTAGGTTATGGTTAAGTCAGGGTTGCTAGGCAGTGAGGCTTGAAGGGCCTGCAGGGCCTGTTCTGCACTGTGTCTCTAAATAAAAAGAAAAAAATATTTCACATTTAAAGTTCTACCTGAATTTTTATTGAGTGGAAGTTGTAAATTACACAATGTTTGGACATGTTTTGACCCAGGCTGCAGTGCTGTTCACTGTCTCTTTCCCACATTGGCTCCCTCTATCCACCTCTCGATCCACAAAGGTGAGTGAGCACATGAGCGGGAGAGCAATGTGGGCTACACGCGTGGGCACCAGCTGAGCGGTCAGTGTCCATTGGCAGAGGTTCCACAGTGTCAGTGATGCACCATCAATAACACTCTGAGAGGTAAGGCGAGATATCGGCTTTTATTGACTGGAAGAAGGAACAAGCAGTGAGTGACCACCATACTACATCCTGGAGACTGAGAGTCCGGGCTCAGGCCTTGATCACCTTTATACAGGGGTCTGTGGGAGGAGCCATAGGAGCAGTCAGCAGGGGGCGTGTCCAGACAGGTACATGTAGTTCACCACAGTCAGGCTGCCCCAGCTCGACTTGTTTTCCATACTGGGGTCGGGTCATGTCTTGGAGGTTACATTCTCCCCGAGGTCCAGACCCCATTTTACACTAGCGTGGCAGTGTAGTGTCAGTGGGGGATGGATCTCCAAAAGACACACATTTCACAAAAGGTACAATATGGTTAAGTGTATAAAAAGTGATTTTAAACTGCATTTCCCCCCTCAACAAATTATTAATCACTTTCTCCCCATAAGACCCTCTTCAAAATACCTTGCATGTTTTAATAGCAAGCGGTTTACTTCTGCTCTGATCTGGAGCAACTATTCAAATCCTTAGTTCAATTCCACTTGCCTGGACGGATAACGCTGTAGAGTTCAGTCTAAACATAGGTTTGCTTAAAAAGATGTTGTTGATGTTGCAGTTATGCCTAGTAATTAAAGGGGCTCACCTGGGTGGCATCATATGCTCAGACTGATGGTTGTAATTTAATATAAGCTTTATAAAATTAGGATGCGAATTATAAAATAGGTTGAACAGCTTTGGTCTATGCTCGTTCCGTTTTAGAACATAGAACATAGTTTAAAGAGACTGCTACCTTAAACAATTTCTTTAAAAAGACTAATCAGAATCAGGTTTAATATCATTGGCATATGTCATGAAATTTGTTTACTTTGTGCCAGCAGTACAATGCAACACATCTTAAATATAGAAAAAACTGAATTACAGAATGTATATAGATACATGTACAATAAATAGTTAAGTTAAAATACAGTAAGTAGTGCAAAAACAGAAGATACATTTTTTTTTAAAAAGTAGTGAGGTAGTGTTCATGGGTTCAATATCCATTTAGGAATCAGATGGCAGAGTGGAAGAAGTTGTTCCTGAATCACTGAGTGTGTGCCTTCATGCTTCTGTACCTCCTTCCTGATGGTAGCAATGAGAAGACGACATGTCCTGGGTGGTGGAGGTCTTTAATGATGGACACCACCTTCTTGAGGCATCGCTCCTTGAAGATGTCTTGGATACTAAGGAGGCTGGTACTCATGATGGAGCTGACTAATTTTACAACTTTCTGCAGCTTACTTCAATCCTGTGCAGTAGCCACTCCACCCGCTGTCCCCCCACCAAATCAGAAGGTGATGCAGACAATCAGAATGCTCTCCATGGTACACCTGTAGATCTTGAGTATTTTAGGTGACAAACAAAATCTCCTCAAGCTCCTAATGAAAAATAGCTGCTATCTTGCCTTCCTTATAGCGGCATCGATATACCGCGAGGTACAGAGGCCCAGGTTCTGTAGATTTGTGATCAGGACTGCAGGAATGATGGCGTTGAATGCTGACTGCTGCTAGGGCTTTTGTACGTTGGATTTGGACATTTCCCCCAGGGTGGCAATGGCCAATATTAGAGCAGATAGATTTGAGGTGATTGGAGGAAAGTATCGGAGAGATGTCAGTTGCTATTTCATGGGGAGGTAAGTGCATGGAACACACTGCCAGGAGACTTTAAGGGCAGTTAAGAAAGTCTTGACAGGCACACAGATGAAAGTAAAGTACAGGGCTGTGTAGAAGGGAAAGGCTAGTTTGATCTTGGAGTAGATTTGAAGGTCTGCACAGCATTGTGGGCCAGAGAGCCTGTCATATTTTATGTTCTATGAAACAAGCCCCTGTTGACTTACTGAGGCTAATAGTAATCAGTATTAATCTCACACAGTTTTGTCTGTACATCAGACACAGATTTTTGAAGCTGGGTTTGGGGCTTTATTCATGTAGTGTATATGCTTTTGTTGCTTTAAAACTGTTACCACTTTAAGTTCTGTGTGTGCTGAAAGGAAGCTGGTACCAGTAAGAGGGTGCCTGATGCAGGAAGGTGTCATGGGTTAAATGGGTAATGTTAGCAGTACCACAGAACTGCTGAGAACTTTGATACTGTGCCAAGATCCCTCCTGTGTCACTACCCTGATACTGTGTTGAAAGGCACTGCTCTCTGGTTTGAAATATTCTCTCATCTAAGTTAGGCTAACATAGTAAAGGGAATCAGAATCAAGTTTATCACTGACATTTATAGTGAAATTTGTTGTTTTGTGGCAACAGTACAATGCAAGACATAATAATTACTGTATGTTATAATAGAAATAAACAGTGCAAAAGAGGAATAATGACTGTTCAGAAATCTGAAGTGAAGGGAAAGAAGCTGTTCCTAAAACATTGACTGTGCGTCTTCAGGCTCCTATACCTCCTCCTTAATGGTAGCAAAAGGGCACATCCCAAATGTGAGGGTCTTTAATGATGGACGCTGCCTTCTTAAGGCACCACCTTTTGAAGGTGTCTTTGATACTTGTGGAGCTGCTTGTGCCCGTGATGGAGCTGGCTAAGTCCACAACCCTCTCCAGTCTCTCTCGATCCTGCACACTGGACTCCCTATATCAGGAGGTGATGCAACAGGTTAAAATGCTCTGCATGGTACATCTGTAGAAATACAATGAACAGAAATGATTGTACAAACTCCTCTCTCTCTGTCAGCAAATCAAAAGAGCTGGTATTGAGTTCAGTAAGGGGAGGTGGTACACATACTTCTGCCTACATCAACGGTGTTGAGGTTCTGTGCTTTAAGTTCTTTAGCGTGAACATCACCTGTCACCTGTCCTTATCCAACCGTGTGGATGCCATGACCAAGAAAGCTTTCCAATGCTTCAGGAGGCTAGAGAAATTTGGCATGTCCCTGTCGACCCTTACCAATGTTTATCGATTATTCATAAAGGTTAGGGCAGGTATGTGGAGCAAAATTGATACCTCTTGCATTAAGATGACCGCCATCTGCACTGTAAGATTCTCTTCTATCAATGCATCCTGGTATACAGATCATGATCTCAACATTATAAGGTCCAGGTCCTTTTTGTTAAGCTGAATCATGCAGATCTTTTTGTGTTGCACGTGGAATATAAGTACGGCCAGTGAACCTTGTGCAATGCTGATCTGATCCCTACCTGACCAAGTTGGATCACTTGTTTCTATACCCAGCAGACATTCAGGCCTGTGCAAAGGACACCAAATTTGAACATCAGAAAGAATCCCAACCCAGTTCCTAAACTCCACACCACCCCTGACCAGTGACATTTAAAGAGATCAATTTCAAGTTTAATTGCCATTCAACCATATATGAATACCCATGAATACAGCCAAAGGAAACTGTTACTCAAGACCATGGTGCAAGTCACAGTGTCAACGGTCATACACTGCACAAGGCACATGTATCACTCATAAGACAGCATTAAAATACAGTCACATGGAATAACTGTAGTCCAAGTCCCTGAGTCCATGAATGTTGCAGCAGTCTGCAGTCGAACACAATGCAACTTGTCTTCTGCTGAGTGAATTCTGGGGACGGAGGCAGCACCGACTCCAGCATGGATGCCATACCACACCACCTCCAGCACTCTGGTGGCGCCCGGCTCTGACGCCTCCCTTTGGGCAGCTGCAAACAACTTGATGTTCAGTCCGTGCTACCACGAAGACCACGCAGCGCCTCTGCCATATGCCCCTACTGTTCACCAATAAACCAATGTATCTGACTCGCAGCACTCCACACAACTAATGTCCAACAGGCTCTTACAATCATAAAAGATATGTTTAATAACACCTTTATTTGACACTGTAGAAGCCACTGCGCTGAGCACATGCCATCTTACTGGCAGTATATAGATCCTTGGTTCATGCAGAACTAATTAAAAAATTGAGTTATGAGGAAAGTTTGAATAGGTTAGGTTAGAGAAGGAGGAACAATTTGATAGAGGTATATAAAACTATGAGGGATATCATGTAGATAGGGTAAATGCAAGCAGGCTTTCTCCACTGAGGTTGGGTGTGACAAGAGCTGAACGTTGAAAGATGAAATGTTTCAAGGGAACATGAGGGGGAATTTCTTCATCCAGAGGGTGGTGAAAGTGTGGAATGAGCTGCCAGCACAAGTGGGTTTGATTTTAATATTTAGGGGAAATTTGAATAGGTACATGAATGGGAGGGGCAGGGAGGGCTATGGTCTGGGTGCAGATTGATGGGACTAGACAGAATAATAGTTAGGCATGGACTAGGTGGGAAGAAGGACCTGTTCTATTGTGTTCTATGACCCTATAATGACTGAATATGCTGTTAATATTTAGCAGATTAGGCAGTACATGTTGTCATAGCAACTTGAACAAACCAGTATCTCAGATGGTGACCACACAGTTGGACGCGCCTGATGCACCATCAATAACTCTCTCCGAGACTTAAAGGCGAGATATCGGCTTTTATTGACTGGAAGAAGGAGCAAGCAGTGGTTGACCACCATACTACATCCTGGAGACTGAGGGCCGGGCTCAGGCCTCAATCACCTTTATACCGGGGTCTGTGGGAGGAGCCACAGGAGCAGTCAGCAGGGGGCGTGTCCTGACAGGTATATGTAGTTCACCACAGCGCCCTCCGACCCATCCAATAATAATGGCCAAAAAAGTCGAAGAAATGTACCAGCAACTCGCAAAACATACAATCTTGAAGCGGTATTGAATGTACTTAAGTGGACTGAAGCAAAGTTAAGCGATTTCAAATGTAATTAAGTGAGGTTAAGTGTAATTAAGCAAAGTTAAGTGACCAAAAGATATGACACCTGGAGGAGCCTAGCTCTAAAATTAACCAGAATAAAGAATGATATTTTTTTTGTGTGTGACTGTATGCATGCTCGCTTTCTTGAACATGCTGTCTGCCTTGTGCTGTGTCTGCTGTACACCTTGGCCCCGGAGGTACACTGTTTCATTTGGCTACATTCATATATAGTTGAATGATAATTATACTTGATTTGACTTTGAATACATAACTAAACCCTTTGTTTTTACCACACCCTCACTCATGTGACTAACTACCATAATAAATTCACAGCACAGGATGTAATGCAGATAGAAAACAGGTGCATGGCTCCAACACGTGTGAAGATAGGGAAAAGTAACATTTTAAATTAATAGCCCTCAGATCTGGAACTACAAGGAGTGGAAGATGTTTCAATGTACTAAGAAAGTAGGAGAAAGAGAAAAGGGAAGAAATTAATAGAGTAGAGGACGGGAGGGATTAAACACTAAACGAGTAAGATTACAAATGGATTAAGATGCAAAAAGAGTAATGAAAGGTCAAAGGTCAGTTTTGTGGGTGACACAGTAGAAACCTGTCTGAAGTTATTGAAGGTAGCACGCTGTGACTTCAGGATATGTGAATTGCAAATAATGAATAAGTTGTTTAATTAAAATTGCTGAAATCAATGTTATGTCCAAAAGGCCAGCAGACACTAAGTCCCAAGATGACTACTTTCCTGGAGCTGCTATAGAGCTTCATTTGAACAGGTTAGCCAGCAGAGGACAAGGAAGTTGGAGTAGGGTTGGAATGGAAATAAAGTTGGCCTGAGTGGAAGCTTTAGTTCACCTTTGCAAACTGAAAGACAACCCTCAAAATGGTTATTTTTATCAATAAAAATAGAAAACGCAGATCAGACTGCATCTGTAGGAAAAGTAATAAATGTCATGTTTCAAGTTAAAGACCCTTCCTCTGAACCAGGGAAGAAATGAAACAAGTTAGTTTTATGTTGCAGGGAGAATAGGGGAATGAATGAATTGGGCAAAGGGAATATTTCTGATGGATTGAGGCCACGGTTGCCATGGTGATTAGCTGGTTATTTGAACCGTGTGGTTAGAGTCATACATAAATGGGCGCAGAAAATAGCCCTTCTGCTCAACTGGTCCCGCTGGCCACAGCATCCTCCTTGCCATGTCAAAATGACACAGCCCCTTGTGTTTCTGAGCATGTCAAATCAAGTCAGTGCGTTTCTTGTCACTTGCCCTAGTACAGTGAGGTAGAGGTACAATGAAAAGAAAACTTGGAGCAGCTTCAGAGTTCTGCGGTGATTCCAGCACTTTTCTGAAAGGCAGTCTCCAATGCCATCAATTATTTTTCCATTTGTTTCTGGGTTACGGCTCCAGACTGCATCATGAAGGATAAGTTCAAACTGCTTTAAATACTCCAATGTCTGAGCGAACCACAGATCAGTGGCTCAGACTGACTGAGAGCAAAGTGTGCATTACTTGCTTGTCACACAGCGAGGAAAATAGTTCCAGATATAGTCAAACAGCAGTTAAACTGATTATATTTCCCATAAATATCCTCCCATCTGAAGAAATCGGTCTTCCTGTCTGTCCAACATAACGAGTGCAGCTTGAATTATTCCCACGGGTAGCTGGCTTTTGGTTAATGAAACAACTGATAGTTTATGTCTTCTAAAAGCAGTTCAAAGTACTCTTAAGAGATGCTATACAAATTCATCAAATCACAAGATACTGCAGATGCTAAAATCTAGCGCCAGGTGCGAAATGCAGGTGGAACTCAGCAGGTCAGGCAGCATCTGTAAAGGGACCAGGCAATTCCGACTGTCCTTTCTCTCCATAGATGCTGCCTGACCTGTTAAGTTCCTCCAGCACTTTGTGTTGCTCTATATAAGTTCTGATTTGGTTTCTTTTATCCTTCATCTATTTGATTTAAGGACATTAATGTTGAAATATCTGGAGGTCAACTTTAATCGTAAAGGAAGGTTTGGATTTACACAGCATTTTAGCAACATTTTCAGTGAGGACTGCTGAAAACATCAACATTGTTGTCTCTCTCCTCCCCATTCAGGCAATATACCAGAAGCACTGTGCACACACTGTCTCCAGCATTGACAAATCCTTCCCACAACCTCTCTGACCTCCTACCATCAGGCAGAAGGTTCTGCAGCATAAGCACTGGAACTGTTAGGCTGGGCAACAGCTTCTTACCCCAAACTGTTAGGCTTCTTACAGTGTACTGCCACTCAGTACATATATACACCCTGTCTAAATGCCCTGCTGCCCCCACCACCTACCCACTCCCCAACTCTCACCCTGCACTAGCCACTTTTCATCTTTTATTGTTGCTGTTTCACATATTTATACGACTGCTTGCTTTTTTTTTATAATAGTGCCAATAACATTATAATGTATATAAACATGCACCTTGCACTTTATGTCAACCTGTCAATATTCAGGCCATGCCACTCAGGGACTTTGTTATTATTTTATCACTCTGTGTGCTGGATCATTACTACTGTTGTGTGCAACTCAATAATAATAATAATAATAATAATAACTTTATTTATAATGCATCTTCATACAGCTGATGTGGTTCAATGTGCTTTACAATGGGATAAAAGTACAAATAAGAAAATTTTTAAAAATAAAAATAAGCAAGAAAATCAAAGACAAAGATGTTATTTCAAAGCAAGGCTAAATTAATTGGTTTTGAGCTGGTATTTAAAAGTCTGCTTCCCTTGTAGTTTCAGGTATTGAATTCTACAGTTTAGGGATGTAGTTCAAAAGCACTCACCTGCCAATTAGCTTTTGAGGGAGATTTTTTAAATTTAAAAGACCTGCAGAAGAAGACTTGAGATCTTGAGCAGGAATGTAAAACAAAAGCCATTCTGTGATGTACTCTGGTCCCAGACTGCTGAGAGCTTGAAAAACAAGTGGGAGAATATTTAAATCAATTCAGGAAGCTGAAGCGGAGTAGCTAGTATGGCAGTGATATGCTCCCTCATCCTGGTTTTGGTTAAAAATTTAACAGTGATGTTTTGAATGAATTGAAGTTTGTCAACAGATTGCTTTGGAATGCCAGTAAAAAATACATTGCAGTAATCTAGTATATTCGATATAAAGGCATGAATTAGACTTTCAGCCTCATTACGTGACAAAAACAAACATACCTTTGAAAAATTCCTTAAGTGAAGGAATGCTGCTCTGGTCACTTACTTTATGTGGGATTTAAAATTCAAATCTGATTCAAAGACAACATCCAGGCGTTCCAAGGCAATTACTGCCTCCCATTCCTTAGCGTGCTGAGCTGACTCGGGTTCTTTCTAACAGAACCAGTAAAAAAGTTCTTGATTCAAGAAAAGACTAGCCTGTCAAACAGCACAGTTGAAATAGTCTTGTCTCCAAGACAGAGGACACAAAGTAATGTCCAATTCCTTGAGATGGCACCTTGGCAGATGCTTCAGTGCCATATTTACAGAGTGCTGAGCCTTTGCTAGATTCAGACCTGCTCTACCTGTTTGAAATCTTTGTTTGACAGAGAGTTTTTGACTGAAAATGTGAACTCTGTTTCTCTCTTCTCAGTGCTTCCTGAGCTCCTCTGTGTTTCCTGCAATTTCTGTTTTCAGTTCGGATTTCCAGCATCTGCATTTTTCTTTTTAATTTTCAATAGGGTTAACCACATGGTCCAAATGCATCTTTCATTCTATTAACTCCAACTGTCTGGTCATCCACGTCATTGTTGTTCCAAGACCTTGCATGTACTTTGGCTAGATATCAATAATACACAGTTGACATTCTCCCTGTGACCACATTAGATTCCTTGGGGTGCTCCAGTTTCCTCCCACATTCCAACGATGTACGGGTTAATAGCATGTTACCACAGTAGGGCAGCACAGTGGTGTAGAGATTAGCACAGGGTTTTACAGTACCAGCGACCCAGGTTCAATTCCCACCGCTCTCTGTAGGGAGTTTGTACGTTCTTTCCATGACCACATGAGTTTCCACTGGGTGCTCCAGTTTCTTCCACAGTCCAAAGGTGTACTGGTTAGTAGGTTAATTGGTCATTGTAAACTGTCCCGTGGTTAGGCTAGGGTTAAATTGGGGGTTCCTTGGCGGTGCACTTGAAGGGCTGGAATGGTCTGTTCTGTACTGTGTCTCAACAAACATAAGTAAGTAAATAAATAAAATAGGTTTATTGATCATGTGGGTGTATTTGAGGGCCAGTGTTATTAGGCCGGAAGGACCTGTTATTGTGCTGTATTGCTAAATATAAATAAATAGACAGACAGACAGGGTTTACTGAACCTGATGGGAAAGCTTTCGGATCTGAGTGGCTCCAAGGAAGCCTCTTCCCCGTTTGAGACTCTTCAGTGCTTCCCTACGATGAACTCAGATATGAGCAGAAGCTTCCCATTTCAGTAGCAGCTGTAATTTCTTTCTATTAGAATTTATATGTATATATAACACTGGGTTATACAAAAACACCAACAGTCAGAATCAGAGTCAGGTTTATTATCACCAGCATGTGACATGAAATTTGTCAACTTAGCAGCGGCAGTTCAATGTAATACATAATCTAGCAGAAACAAAATAATAATAATAATAATAAATAAACAAGTAAATTGATTATGTATATTGAGTAGATTTTTTTTTAACGTGCAAAAACAGAAATACCGTAAATTAAAAACAAAAGTGAGGTAGTGTCCAAAGATTCAATGTCCATTTAGGAATCGAATGGCAGAGGGGAAGAAGCTGTTCCTGAATCACTGAGTGTGTGCCTTCAGGCTTCTGTATCTCCTACTTGATGGTAACAGTGAGAAAAGAACATTCCCTGGGTGCTGGAGGTCCTTAATAATAGACACTACCTTTCTGAGATACCGCTCCCTAAAGATGTCCTGGGTACTTTGTAGGCTAGTACCCAAGATGATTATGTTTGCCAAATTCATGGCATTGAATGGAATGAACATACACAAAATGCTGGAGGAACTCTGCAGGTCAGGCAGCACAGAGAGGAATAAACAGTTGATGTTTCAGGCTGAGCCATTTGTGTGGGTGCTCTCGGCCCAAAATATTGACCTGCTGGGTTCTTCCTGTACTTTGGGTGTTCCTCAAGATTTCCAGCATCTTCAGTAAATGTCTTTAATGAATAGACAATAGACAATAGGTGCAGAAGTAGACCATTCGGCCCCTCGAGTCTGCAACGCCATTCTGAGATCATGGCTGATCATTCACTATCAATACCCAGTCCCTGCCTTGTCCCCATATCCCTTGATTCCCCTATCCATCAGATATCTATCTAACTCCTTCTTGAAAGCATCCAGAGAATTGGCCTCCACCGTCTTCCGAGGCAGTGCATTCCACACCTCCACAACTCTCTGGGAGAAGAAGCTCTTCCTCAACTCTGTTTTAAATAACTGACCTCTTATTCTCAATCCATGCCCTCTGGTACTGGACTCTCCCAACATCTGGAACATATTTCCTGCCTCAATCCTATCAAATCCTTTAATTATCTTAAACGTTTCAATCAGATCCCCTCTCAATCTCCTCAATTGCAGCGTGTACAAGCCCAATCTCTCCAATCTCTCTGCGTAAGACAGCCCTGCCATCCCAGGAATCAACCTAGTGAATCTACGCTGCACTTCCTCAATTGCCAGAATGTCCTTCCTTAAACCTGGAGACCAAAACTGTACACAATATTCCAGGTGTGGTCTCACCAGGGCCCTGTACAAATGCAAAAGGACATCCTTGCTCTTGTACTCAATTCCCCTTGTAACAAAGGCCAACATTCCATTTGCCCTCTTCACTGCCTGTTACACTTGCTCATTCACCTTCATTGACTGGTGAACTAGGACTCCTAGGTCTCTTTGCATTTCTCCCTTACCTAACTCTACACCATTCAGACAATACTCTGCCCTCTTGTTCCTGCTTCCAAAGTGGATAACTTCACATTTATTCACATTGAATGACATCTGCCAAGTATCTGCCCACTCACCCAGCCTGTCCAAGTCTCCCTGTATTCTCCTAACGTCCTCTTCGCATGTCACACTGCCACCCAGTTTAGTATCGTCAGCAAACTTGCTGATATAGTTTTCAATGCCCTCATCTAAATCGTTGAATGTTATGAAGTTGTCAAAATTCCTTTACTGATCAAAATTAAATAAACATCTTGCATTCAAATAACATGCTTTGCAACCCACTGAGGATATCCCAGAAGTCTTTAGCCAATGAATCAAAGTCAAAAGTCGTTGATTGTCATATACAGTTGTAGTGTATACTTACCTGCAGCAGCATCACAGGTACATAACACAAACATCCCACCCTGCAAAAACTCCCACCATTTCAGGGAGGTAGCACCCCTGCCCCTCTCCAAGGGTGTATGTAATACTTGGTTTAGTGATTTTGTCTAATCCGTAAACCAAGTTGGGTATATGCAGAAAATGTGACATTAAAATATGTACTTATATTTTCATGGAATCATTTTTTATTAAGCAAGTCTACAAGGAATTTGGCCTCATCACATAGGACATCAACAGAGTAACTCGTTAGCAGCTAGCCAGCTAGTTGCTAATGAAAGAATGGAACCTGTTAAACTCACCTCAACATGTCTTTTACAAACATGTCTTTTACATTTTAACCCACCATGAGCAATAGAAAAGTCACTGTTGCAAACAGTGCAGCGAGCAACACTGTCATTATTTTTGAGGTCGATTGTAAAGCCCGCCCACAGAGAAAACTGATAGGTCTACTTAGCACGAAGAAAGACCAATCAGGATGCTCCCTCTGGCTCTGGCTCTTCCTCTTCCTCTTCCTCTCCCTCTCCGTCTCAAAAAAATTGATTTCTGGGATAATGTATATAATTTGCAGGCATCAGGGGTCCGCTATCCATATGTGTGAAACTCCCAGAACTTCCAGGAGAGGTGGGATGTCTGCACAGAATCTCAAGTAAAGCATTAATTAACAACATAGATTATACAGAATTATAAAAGAAAGAACTCAATTAGAACAAAGGAAAACTGATGCACATTGTAGTGTGAAGTAGTCATAGTGTTTCCATACTCAGGTACTGATTAGAGTTCTGTTATTTGGTTCAACAACCAAATAGTTGAAGGGAAGTAGCTGTTCTTGAGCGTAGTATTGTGGGACTTCAGGCTTTAGCCCACCCTGCCCACTGGGAGCTGCAAGGAGATGGTATGGGCTGGAAGCTGAGGACCTATAGAGTCATGTAGCTGTGAGACAGCCCTTCAACCCACATGGTCCAGGCCGACCACAACATCCTCGCTGCTAGTGCCAGTTGCTCAGGATTTGAGATAACAGCCCTTGAGGCCCTGCATTTTAATTTCCATATAACCATATAACAACTACAGCACGGAAACAGGCCATCTCGGCCCTTCTAGTCCGTGCCGAACGCTTACTCTCACCTAGTCCCACTGACCCGAACTCAACCCATAACCCTCCATTCCTTTCCTGTCCATATAACTATCCAATTTTACTTTAAATGACAGTACCGAACCTGCCTCTACCTCTTCTACTGGAAGCTCATTCCACACAGCTACCACTCTCTGAATAAAGAAATTCCCCCTCATGTTACCCTTAAACTTTTGCCCCCTAACTCTCAACTCGTGTCCTCTTGTTTGAATCTCCCCTACTCTCAATAGAAAAAGCCTATCCACGTCAACTCTATCTATCGCCTTCATAATTTTAAATACCTCTATTAAGTCCCCCCTCAACCTTCTACACTCCAAAGAATAAAGACCTAACTTGTTCAACCTTTCCCTGTAACTTAGGTGCTGAAACCCAGGTAACATTCTAGTAAATCTTCTCTGTACTCTCTCTATTTTGTTGACATCTTTCCTAAAATTCGGTGACCAGAACTGTACATAATACTCCAAATTCGGCCTTACCAATGCCTTGTACAATTTCAACATTACATCGCAACTCCTATACTCAATGCTCTGATTTATAAAGGCTAACACACCAAAAGCTTTCTTCACCACCCCATCCACATGAGATTCCACCTTCAGGGAACTATGCACCATTATTCCTGGATCACTCTGTTCTACTGCATTCTTCAATGCCCTACCATTTACCATGTATGTCCTACTTGGATTATTCCTACCAAAATGTAGCACCTCACATTTATCAGCATTAAACTCTATCTGCCATCGTTCAGCCCACTCTTCTAACTGGCTTAAATCCCTCTGCAAGCTTTGAAAACCTACTTCATTATCCACAACACCACCTACCTTAGTATCATCTGCATACTTACTAATCCAATTTACCACCCCATCATCCAGATCATTAATGTATATGACAAACAACATTGGACCCAATACAGATCCCTGAGGCATACCACCGGCCTCCAACCTGACAAACAGTTATCCACCACTACTCTCTGGCAACTCCCATCTAGCTACTGTTGAATCCATTTTACTACTTCAATTTTAATACCTAACGATTGAACCTTCCATGCGGAACCTTGTCAAAGTCCTTACTGAAGTCCATATAGACAACATCCACTGCTTTACCCTCGTCAACTTTCCTCGTAACCTCTTCAAAAAATTCAATAAGATTTGTCAAACATGTCCTTCCACTCACAAATCCATGCTGACTGTTCCTAATCAGACCCTGTCTATCCAGATAATTATATACACCATCTCTAAGAATACGTTCCATTAATCTACCCACCACTGACGTCAAACTGACAGGCCTATAATTGCTAGGTTTACTCTTAGAACCATTTTTAAACAATGGAACCACATAAGCAATCCTCCGGCACCATCCCCATTTCTAATGACATTTGAAATATTTCTGTCAGAGCCCCTGCTATTTCTACACTAACTTCCCTCAAGGTCCTAGAGAATATCCTGTCAGGACCTGGAGATTTATCCACTTTTATATTCCTTAAAAGCTCCAGTACTTTCTCCTCTTTAATCATCATAGTTTCCATAACTTCCCTACTTGTTTCCCTTACCTTACACAATTCAATATCCTTCTACTTAGTGAATACCGAAGAAACAAAATTGTTCAAAATCCCCCCCATCTCTTTCGGCTCCACACATAGCTGTCCACACTGATTCTCTAAGGGACCAATTTTATCCCTCACTATCCTTTTGCTATTAATATAACTGTAGAAACCCTTCGGATTTATTTTCACCTTACTTGCCAGAGCAACCTCGTATCTTCTTTTAGCCTTTCTATTTTCTTTCTTAAGATTCTTCTTACATTCTTTATATTCCTTGAGCACCTCATTTACTCCATGCTGCCTATATTTATTGTAGATATCTCTCTTTTTTCCTAACCAAGTTTCCAATATCCCTTGAAAACCATGGCTCTCTCAAACTTTTAACCTTTCCTTTCAACCTAACAAGAACATAAAGATTCTGTACCCTCAAAATTTCACCTTTAAATGACCTCCATTTCACTATTATATACTTCCCATAAAACAAATTGTTCCAATCCATTCCTTCTAAATCATTTCGCATCTCCTCAAAGTTAGCCTTTCTCCAATCAAAAATCTTAACCCTGGGTCCAGTCCTATCCTTCTCCATAATTATATTGAAACTAATGGCATTGTGATCACTGGGCCCAAAGTGCTCCCCAACACGTACCTCCGTCACCTGACCTATTTCATTCCCTAACAGGAGATTCAACACTGAAAGATCCATTTCTTACCTAACTCCTTATAGGCAATCTGTAGGGCTTCGTCCCTTGTCCTACGTACACCATTTCTACCCATTTGTAAGAATCTCTACCAATTAGTAATAATAATCACGGGCAATTTGCTCTCTCCCCCTTGAATTTCAGTAGCTGCTCAGAGACATCACTGAGCCTGGCACCCGGGAGGCAGCACACCATCCTTGTAACACACGCAAAATGCTGGAGGAACGCAGCAAGCCAGGCAGCCTCTATTAAAAAGAGCAAACAGTCGACGATTTGGGCTGAGACTCTTCATCAGGACTCATTGCACCATCCCAGTGCCTTTTCTATGGCCACAGAATTTCCTGTCTGTACCCTCATTCTCAAGCCTCCTGTTGCTATTGCCTTGTCTGATGAAACTTTCCCCCACCCAAGCTTCGGAGCTGCTCACAATGCCAGAAATTTCTCTACTGCCGGCAGCCCCTGAAAGAACATCCTCGTCAATGATACCCAACGAGGTATCTCTGTTAGTCAGGAGAATGGCCACATGGAACTCTGCACTGATATCCTCTCTCCACTTAATTCTCCTCATGTCACCCATCTATCTAAAGCCTATACCTTGAGGGTGTGACCACTTCAGTAAAAATCCTGTTCATGAAGTCATTGACTTCCTAGATGTTAAGTACCTCCATAACTAGGTCCATTTCCTTGACCTGATCTGTCAGGGGCTGCAGCTGGGTGCACTTCCCACACATGTAGGCATGGTGGAGATCATGACTTGCCCTGACTTTCCATATCCTGCAGGAGGAGTATTCCACTCCCCTACCATCCTGCCGACAGGGGATTAAACACTAAGGATGAGAGACAGAATAAAACCTTACCTGTTCCTACCCGTGCTTTCACACTGATGCCTCTTAAAAGAGCTGCTCTCACTGCCCACACCTGGGCCACTAACTCTGCCTCTTCACAGCGAAGTGTCTTGAGCCAAAGTCATGGCTCCCCACTTTAGCAGCAAGCTTTCCAACAATGGCAACTCCAAAATGGCCGATGTTAAGCATTGCCTTTTGGAGGCAATACTGCATGAGGATGCTAATGATAGCACGGAGGAATGTGCCCGTGATGTATTGGTCTCAACTCCATGTTAATACTTGCCTGTGTAAAAGATCATTTACAGATGTGTAAAATGATTGATTGATTGACATACAGCATGGAGTTGGCCCTCCCTCCCCTTCGAGTCACGCTGCCCAGCAATCACCATAAAACACAGGAGCAGAATTAGGTCATTCAGCCCATCAAGTCTGCATTGCTATTCCATCATGACTGATTTATTATCCCTCTTAACTCTATTCTCCTGCTTTCTCCCTGTAACCTTTGGTGGGATCAAAAACCCATCTGCTTTAAATATACCCAATGACTTGGCCTCCACAGCCATCAGTAGCAATGAATTCCACAAATTCACCACCCTCCCCCAATTTAACCCCAGCCTAATCACCAGATAGTTTACAATGACAAATTAACCTACCAACTGGCACGTCTTTAGACTGTGACCACTCAGAGAAAACCCAAGCGATCATGGGGAGAACATACCAATTCCTTTCAGGCAGCGAAAGGTCGCTGGTACTATAAAGCATTGTGCTAACCACTACGCTACCCTGTCATGTGTTAGTGAATTCAAAATACAGTACATGTCATACAGACTGAGAGCTTGAAACAAAACTGAACCGTCCAAACACAAAGGGTCAAATAACATTTAGTAAAAATATCTCAAATCAAATTCATTTGCCTGTGTGCACAAAGGAATTGCAGCATGCAAAAAAAATTCCTGGAATACAAGTGCCTTCCTTTTACAGCTAGACAGAACCTGTATCACAGGAGTTAGTAGTTTCTATGATCTTCTCGGCTCCTGGTAGCACTAATTACGAACTATATCGGAACTCATTGTGAGCCTGGCCAGAAGACTGTACTGAAGTAGATCTCCTAAGGTTTTACATTTCATAACAAGTCAGTCAGCTTCTTTTGTGTGAACAATGTCTTCTCATTCTTTTGTGCTCTGGTTCACATATGTCCGCTAAAGTCGCTGCTCCAAATTAATTAAAGTGCTTTTCCAGCCCTTTGCCATGACTGGGGATAATTTCATGCTAGTTACTGTGTCTTTAATACATGCTCATTTATAGCCTACATGAATGGCTCTCAAGTGATTTGTTCCTGAGGCCAAAGCAAAATGGTTTCAGTATTGTTGAAGTTGCTTTGCATTAATTCGTACCACTATAAGTAAATTTTAGCAGCGTCTGGAAGAATCGTCTTAGAAATTTATAACTGCATTTTTCCCATTCTACAACATATTAATGACTGACTTTATGAGTTCTTTGTGCTATTGTGGTGTTGGCATTTATTTATTGTTACCTAATAGATGTGATCAAAAATCAACTAAATCAAGGTCAGTTAGGGAAGGACATTAATCACTCACCTTACCAGTGGGAGTTCCAGAAGAAAGAAGAAGCAAGTGGAGTTATAAGCACAGGGAATGTCTTTTACTGCTGCTTTTGTTTAGAGTGGCATAGTAGCGTAGCGGCTAGTACAAATGCTCTACAAGTGCCAGCGATCACTGAACAGGGTTTGATTCCCGCTGCTGAAGAAGGGGCTCAGCCTGAACCATCAACTGTTCACACTTTTCCACAGATGCTGCCGGACCTGCTGAGTTCCTCCAGCATTTAGGAGGAACTCAGCAGCGTTGCTTTGTATTTCCAGCGTCTGCAGATTTTCTTGTTTGTTTGCTTCTCACTGCTGTCTTTTAGGAGTTTTTACGTTGACCGTGAGGGTTTCCTCTGGATGCTCTGGTTTCCTCCCACGTTCCAAACCTAATGATAGGGTTGGGTTTAGTGAGTTGTGGGCATGCTACATAGGCGCCAGAAACGTAACGACACATGTGGGCTGTCCCCAGCATGATCCTCGAACTGTATTTGGTCATTGATGCAAAATGATGCATTTCACTGTATGCTTCAATGTATACGTGACAAATAAAGCTAATCTTTAAACCCCTTATCTTTTGTTTATTGCCTAAAATATTCAGGTATGTAAGAAAAGTATTTTCCAATATAACTGTTATTCTTATCCAATTTGAAATGATTTATGCTGATTAAAGTCATTAATTTCCTGAAATATGCATTATTACATTTGTGACATCTGCTTTTACTATTTCTAAATACTTCTGCACATGTCTCAAATCTTTTACACCAAGATAAGTGTTGCTTTTGACACCTGCACTTGAAAAAAGCAGGAATTGAAATGGATTACTGATTCTTCTGACATAAATTTAAAAGTCCCAGTTTTATTGAAGGATCCTTCGGAATCAGAGCCACCGAAGAAAGTGAAAATATATTCAATACATTTGTACATCCCGCAGTATATGGATACATGGAACCGTAGATCATGGTTCAGTGGTAGGGAAGTTACTGGAGAGAATTCTTAAGGATAGGATTCATGAGCATTTAGAAAACTGTTGTCACAAGCCCTGCAGGCCTCTGTAGCTCGCCGTAGAGCATTGGGCATCAGGGTTTGTCAAGCACCTGTATTTACTGCTTGTTGGAGCTGTTAAGCCCAGGTGCTTTCGGCTTAATCTTGTGAAGTTAATTGTGACTGGCACCTGTTTCCCGCATTCTGATCACTTAAAGGAGACCCTCATTGTGCTCTGTTAGCGGAGTCCTACGGTGTGTTGGAGAATGATCTGTCTTGCAGTGTTGCTTGGTCGTGCTTCCGATGCTCTGTTGGTATTTCTATATCTAATTTCATGTTTGACAGAGAGTCGGCTATTTCTCCACTCCTGGGTTGAACCAGTGCCAGTGACCATCATGACAGAGGGAATCTGCCATACCTCTGTACCTGGGTCCACTTCTGCAAGTGCTCACCATGACAACTGTGGCCTAGTTAGGGAGAGTCAGCGTGTCTTTGCACGGGCAAGTCGTGTCTTACTAACTAGATTGAGTTTTTTGACAAGATGACAAGGGTGATTGATGAAAGTAGAGCTGTGGATGTTGTCTACATGGATTTGACAAACTGCTTCATGGGAGGCTCATCCAGAAGACTAAGATGCATGGTGGATTGGCTGCTTGGATTCAGAACTGGCTTGCCCATTGATGGCAGATGGAAGTGTGAGGTGTTGCACTTTGGGAGGACCAAACAGGGTAGATCTTACATAGTGAGTGGTAGAGCTCTGAAGAGAGTGGTAGAACAAAGGGACCTGTGAATACAGATCTATAATTCCTCAAATGTGGTAGGTACGGCCATCAAGAACGCTTTTGCAGAAGTTGGAATGTTATGTTGAAATTGTATAAGATGTCGGTGAGGCCTAATTTGGAGTATTGTGTAGAGTTCTCGTCACCTACCCACAGGAATCACTACAATCGAAAAAATCCAGAGAAAAATTACTAGGATGTTGCTGGCATGTGAGGAACTAAACTATTGGGAAAGGTTAAATTGGTTAGGACTTTATTCCCTGAGTGAAGGAGAATGAGGAGGGATTTGGTAGTGGTATGTAAAAATCATGAGGGATTTACTGTAGATGAGGTCAGTATAAGCAGGCTTTATACATTGAGGTCAGATGAGACCAGAACCAGAGGTCATAAGTTAAGGGTGAAAGCTGAAATGTTTAAGGGGAACATGGAAGGAAACTTCTTCACTCAGAGGGTGGTGAGAGTGTGGAATAAGCTACCAGTGGAAGTGGTGGATGCAGGTTCAATTTCAACTTTTAAGAGAGATTTGGATAAGTTCGCAGCTGGGAAGTGTATGGAGGAATATAGTCCAGGTATGAGTCAATGGGACAGTCCAGCAAGGACTAGCTGAATGGAATGGCCTGTTCCTGTGGTCCATGTACCCTCAGAGCATTTCCAGGTCGGAGCCTTAGCTTAACTTTGTATCTCACTTTGGTACAAAAAGTCTTTTCCTGTTGATCAGTGTCAAAAAAAGCAAAATTGAATCCATTGTGATTCAATGCTATAAAAAAAACATGAAAACCTCTGGGGAGAGGTGAATGATTTTTATAGGCACTGTAGATATCACAGAGGAAAGGACAGAAGGAGCGTGGAAACAAGAGATGTTGAAAAACTTCAAAGTGCTTTGTAAGTTTATTATCAATGTTCATAGAGTATATGTCGCCATATACTTCCCTGAGATTCATTTTGTTGTGGGCATTCACAGTTGTTGCAAAGAAACACAACAGATTCAGTGAAAAACTACACATAGAGACACACAAACAACCAATGTATAAAAGGTGACAAACTGTGCAAATACAAAAAAAAACTAATTCTAATAATAAATAATACTGAGAACAGGAATTGTCGAATCCTTGAAAATTAGTCCATTGGTTGTGGAATCAGTTTAGTGTTGAGGTGAGTGCAGTTATCCACACTAGTTCTGGAGCCTGATGGTTGAGGGGCAATAATAATTCCTAAGACTGATGGTGTGAGACCTAAGGCTTAACAGTTAATGTTTCGGGCAATGACCCTTCATCAGGACAGATGAATGCTCTTGGCCTGAAATATTGATTGTTCATTTCCCTCCATACAGGCCGTCTGACCATCTGAGCTCCTCTAGCATTCAATAAGTGTTGCTGAAGGTGTGTGGACACCAGCTTTTCATCCTCTGGATCTCTGCAGCTATCAGCCGCCTGTTTACACTTGTCCTACACCAACATCGATGCCACTTTAATAACTCCTCCCCCTTTCTCATCATTTTGCAGATTCTACCACTTGCCTAGACACCAGCAGTAGGTTACAGTGGCCAATCAGCCTACCAACCCTTATGTCTTTGGGATGGGGGAGGAAACCAGAGCACCTGGAGGAGACCCAGGCAGAAGAACATGCAGACTCCACACAGACAGTGCCCAAGGTTAGGATTGAACCTGGTTCTCCAGCACCATGAGGCAGCAACTCTATTAGCAGTGTCACTGCGCTACCTCTGCCCTGGGTGGGGAATCATCTACTGGGTAATTTCAAAGGACAGGTTAAGTGTTGACCATATTAGAACATAGCATAGTGCAGGCCATTCAGCCTGCAATATAGATCTGACCTAGGAAAATCTACTCCACAATCAATAGAACACTTTCTTCCTCCACAGCCCATAACTCCCATTTTTCTTACACCCATGTGCCTATCTGAGAGTCTCTTAATTGTCCCTGTTTATCAGTATCAACCACCTCCCCAGCAGTGATGGCAGAGCTGGTACAATAGGGACAATTAAGAGACTCTTAGATGGGTCTGGAGTCATAGTTAATCTAAACCAGAGAAAAGCAGGAGATATCCTTCTCTGAAGATTAGCAGTGAAACAGATTGGTCTTCACAACATTCAATCATTGTCTATACCAACTTTTCACTCCAGGTTTCCTGTATTTTGTTAGTTAATTAACTGAATCCAACTGCCATGTGGAAGAGGGTAGTGGGGTCAGGGGTACAGGAGTCCCTGGGTCAACACTTCAGGCTTCTGGACACTTGTCCAGCAACTTAACCATTTAACCAGCCTTAGGTATCTCTTCTAATCCCAAATCCCAGCACTTGGACTGAAGTTGTTGATGCCATGGCATGTTAGTTGCCTGGGAATGCCTTGGTATTGGAGCCTGATCTCCTAAACACCACAATCTGCAGGGCTTTTCACATACATTCTCCGCAGACTTTCCAGTGGTAAGGACGTGAAACTAACAGTACCGGAAGAATACACATGTTCTTCAGAGTTTCACATTTCCATGGTTCATCCTGACTTGGCTGGTCCTTCACCACTGGGTCTAAATGCAGAAACTCCCTCCCCAACAGCTTTCAGAGTATCTTTACCACTAGGACTGCAGCTGCTTGTTTTTCCCAAAGATAATCAAAAGTGGGTGATCAGTCAATAACACCTACATCCACAAAATCAATCAGTACAACTTTCTTTTGAGTTAATGCAGTGAAATGAAAGTCAAACTTTTTGCCTGTGAATGGATACCAATGAAATGTTATTGGGCAGACTGAGTTTAGTAAATGCCAAAACCAAATGTTATCATTCCAGAAACATCTCTGCTGATGAAACCTGGTTGTATAAACGATGATATTAAACTAAAACTTAAAAGAATAATACAGGATGTTTGTATAACTTCTTTGAAACTTGCCTGGTATGTAAATAAATTAAATCAATATTTTTTCTTCGAAGTATTTTTTTACATATGACATTTTTTCATATAATTTTTGGATAGCTTTTTTGCTGAATCTGTTTAACTGCTTGGCTTAGAGTATAGAAGCACAGAGATTCGTTATATGACTTCCAAAGCCTGCATGGGAAGGTGGCGTGGTGGAGGGGGGAATTGAGAATACTACAGATGCTCAGCAGGTCAGGCTGCATCCATGGGAAAAGAAACAGTGTGAACTGAGAGTCTTTTTATTTCAGATTTCCAGCATCTGCAGTTTTCTTTCCACTGACAGTAGGAAAATGGTGGATAAATTAGTGGGTTATTACAGTCTATCAAGGCATTTAATCTAATTCTGAATTCCCAGAGTTCAGATCCCCACTAAATCATTTATTCAGCTATATTAAAGCTGCAGGAATTAAATATTGGCATAAAAAAGTTCACAAACAACATTGTTTAGTTGTTTTTTATTGTATAATTTAAGGAAAGGTGAAGGAGAGCAAAGATTTCTCAGTATGCTTGTGCTCAGTAGATAAACTACAAATCATAATATAATCTGAACATTGTGCCCATTACTTACTGCTCATTTCATCATTGCCAAGGCTTTCAATGGCAAAGCTGACTCATGTCCAACGAGTACACAAATGATGCAACTTGGTGCAACTGAATGACTAATTTGGCCATAACCTGACTGGGGTTCTGAAGCCACGTACATTGTTGGAGAGCAGATTGCCTCACCGGAGGGATTACTAATGAGACTGATCAATTTGGTAGTTTCATGGCTTCAAGTTGCATATTTAATCAACTTGATTTTAATGCCCCCAATTCTTTAGGGGTACTTGAACTAACATCTAGCCGCCGGAATACAAGTCGAGTAAAATCTAAAAGAAAAAAGTCATAAATCTATTTATTTATTTAGAGCTACAGTGCAGAATAGGCCTTTCTGGCCCAGTGAGTCGCACTGCCCTGCAACCCGCTTATTCAACCCTAGCCTGATCACAGGACATTTACAATGGCCGATTAACTACCAACCAGTACACTTTTGGACTGTGGGAGGGAAATGGATCGCCCAGAGGAAGCCCACAAGCTCACAGGAAGGACGTACAAACTTCTTACAGACAGCATCAAATTTGAACTCTGAACTCCGACAGCCTGAGCTGTTGCAGCTTTGCACGAACCGCCATGCTGCCACGGCACCTCCTGACTGGATCCTAGTCAGGATGCTCTCCACGGAACATGGGCACTATGGCAGCCTCGCCGTTAGTGCATTGCTTGACAGCTCGGGGCATTGGAGTTGGGAGTTCAGTCCTGGCGTCCTCCGTAAAGAGTCTCTGTACTTGCTCCATGTGGAATGCATGGATTTTCCCTGTGCCCTGCATTTTCCTCCCTCAATCCAAAGGTGCTAATTGGTCATTGTAAACTGTCCCATGATTAGGTTATGGTTAAATTGAGATTGTTGGGGGTTGGGTGGAGCAGCTTGAAGGGCTGAAAGGGCCTATTCCGTGCTATATCTCTAAATAAAAAAATATAAAATAAAATAAATCCTTAGAAATTTGTTAGAATCTTTGGTGATGTATCAAATCTCCACAAACTCCTAATGAAATATACCAGCTCTTATTTCTCTTTCACCTTGGTCCTCTGAGTCTTAGCCAAGGGCGTCACAGGGGAGTGTGGTTACCGATTGGAACTTGCACCTCCTAGCCCAGTGCCTTTGACTTCCAACTGTGTGGTTCACTGCAGGCAGAAGATGAGAGAAAGCAGACCTCAGACTTGTTTAAGTTGCAGGAGTTGCTCACACCTGGACAGCAGAGGCCAGCAGAAAATACAGAAAAGAGAAAGTGGGCTTGTGGTGTAGCAGCTTTCATCAGAAATGGGAGGGGAGTGGTTGTGGTTAGTCACCTCAGACTTTGTGCCTGTTGCTGGTGTGTATCCCATGAAATAGTGCCATTACTTTTTACAGGAACATTTGCCACTGGAATCATTACAAGTTTGTTTGCCATGGTAGCGTAGTGGTTAGAGCAAAGCGTTTACAGTTTGGGCCATTCCAGGGTTTGGAGTTCAGTTCTGGCACTGTCTCCTTGAGAACCATGTGCGTTTCCTCCAGGTGCTCCAGTTTCATCCCACAGTCCAAAGACATACAGCTGAGTGGGTTAATTGGTTATTGTAAAAATCGTCCTATCGTTCTGGCTGTGTTAAAGAGGTTGATGGCTGGGTGGTGCAGCTTGTTGGTCTGGAAGCACTTGTTCCACGCTGTGTCTCTAAATAAGTGAAAGAATAAATAAATCAAAACATATAATCCTTGCACTTTTAGCATGTTGTAAATCCGTAGCTGAGTCGAGAGGATCTGAGTTATAAGGAAAGATTGAATAGGTTAGGACGTTATTCCCTAGAACTAGAAGATTGAGGAGCGATTTAATAGAGGTAATCAAAATTATGAGGGGTATAGAACGGGTAAATGCAAGCAGACTTATTCAACTGAGGTTGACTGAAACTAGAATTAGATGTCATGGGTTAAGGGAGAAAGGTGGAATGTTTAAGGGGAACATGAGAGGGAACTTCTTCGCTCAGAGGATGGTGAGTGTGGAATAAACTGCCATTGCAAGTGCTGTAATCACATCACGCTAACCGTTATGCTACCTCTTGAAAGGTGGAGCAGGCACATAAAATGTCTCAACGCCAGTCTGCAGATAATCAGATGAGCAACATCAGAGGTTCTGCAGATGCTGGAAACTTGGAGTAACACACACAAAATGAGCCTGTACATACTCAGCATGTCAGGCACGACATGGGGTCAGAGATCTGGTTGAGGTGAAGTTTATTTAATTTGACAATGGGATAACAATGGTGAGGACATTGGAACAATTAAGTCCAAAGCAGGGACAGGGTCAGTCGATCATTGTCTTAAATCCAAATTATGCAAATTAGCTCATTTCTATAATGTTGAAAATGCTCAGCAGGTCTGTGGAGATAGAAAATTAGTTGATGTATTGGGTTTATAACAGAAAATTCTATTCAAGAAAACATAAACCTTTGAAAACCATGTTTAATATCATCTGTCTTGGATGTAACCAAGATAAAAAAAAACAATAATTTCTGGAAAAACTCAACAGATCATGAAGCATATATGGAGAAAGAGATATATAGAGATAATGTGACAGGTCAAATGATCTGGCCTCCTTTGGGGAGAATTGATGAATCTTTATCACTTGGAAAAGCCATTAGCTTGTCTTGAATCTTTCCCTGTCTTCTTCAGTTTAATATCAGAGGATGTATACAGTGTACAGTACAACCTGAAATTCTTACTCTTCACAGACATCCAGAAAACAGGGGAAAAAACCACAAGCAGCAACAAAAGCATCGACCCTCTCCCTCCCCCTTCCCCCACGTACCAGCAGAAGCACTGACCCCCTCCCCCTCCATGCAAGCAATAGCAAAGCCCCCAGAGACCTTGACTGAGAGTCCATCAAAAACTACAGTCCACCTCAACACTTTGGTATCTCAGACAGGAAACAATGAGAGCAGGAGACCAGCAGCTCATTGTTCCCTTCTTACAATCTTCTGCATCATTTCACCACGTCCCCCGACTCAAGGATTAACCGGCTCTCATTCACTATCAAACAGAGAGAGTGAGAGAAGATAGCTCAAATGCACAGGCCTTCTTCCAACAGCAGCACACACCAGTTGCTGGTTCAACGTTTCAGTCTGTGACATCAGCGAGGAATCCGGGGGCCACACCCGAAGGCACACGATCAATTCGTTCAGGCTAAGACCCCAATCTTTGACCATTCCTCATTCTCTAGGCTCTCCATCTGTTCTCTGACAGCTGGTGTTGGACAACCTTCAGTTCCAAAGAAAAGCATGGTCATGGCCACTGGTCATGAGCAGGCTAGCATGTGTTGAATACTAATTAACAACAGATGCAAGAAGTCTCATACGTTGAAGAAGGATGTTCCCTGAATCAGCATGGCAATGAACGCTGTGTGCCAAGAACTGGAAAGTGGGATTGCTATTTTATGGCTAGTATCAACACATAGAAACATAGAAAATCCTACAGCACAGTACAGGCCCTTCGGCCCACAAGCTGAGCCAAACATGTCCTTAACTTAGAAATTACCAACGGTTACCCATAGCCCTCTACTTTTCTAAGCTCCATGTACCTATCCAGGAGTCTCTTAAAAGACCCTATCATATCCACCTCCACCACCGTTGCTGGCAACCCATTCCACGCACTCACCACTCTTTGCGTAAAAAACCTACCCCTGACATCTCCTCTGTTTCTACTTCCAAGCACCTTAAACCTGTGCCCTCTCATGCTAGCCATTTCAGCCCTGGGTAAAAGCCTCTGACTATCCACACGATCAATGCCTCTCATCATCTTGTACACCTCTATCAGGTCACCTCTCATCCTCCGTCACTCCAAGGACACAATGGTCTGAAGAGCCTATTTCCATACTGTCTGATTCTGTGACTTTCTGACTGTCATCTTAAATCTCTAATGAATTTGAATCACCAAGGATCCAACACATTTTATGCATATCACACTTCTGCTTAATCCCTCCAGATCTGCATTCAACACCCGCTGGAATCCTGGATCTGTAAAGACAGGGTAAATCAGAGATCAGAAATCTGACATCTGTGAATCGGAGGGTCCGCTGGTGGTTAGAAGCCCAGAGGTGTCCTGTCCAGAGGCTGTATATGTGTGAGCTTGTGGGTGGAGGTGAGGAAAGGGGGTTGCCTTGCTGTTGTTGTTTTGAGTTGGTCTGTTATTGTTGTTCTGCTGAAACTTGTGAGTGTGCTTTGTTGGTGCTGGAATGTGTGGTGACACTTGCGTACTTAGGCTGTTAAAACACACAAAAAAATGCATTTCACTGTATGTTTCGATGTACGTGTGATAAATAAATGAATCTGAATCTGAATTTTCTAAACCAAGCAAGCTTCTGACCTGCACATCCTGTTCAAACAGAATTTTGTTCAGCAAGTCCTACCATGTCATGTTCATACCTGGAACAATATTAGGAACTTCTCACAGAAGGATCAGTGGATTTAGACCTGCTGCCTCATTTTTGATATAGCATGTTGACATGCAGTGAACACACCGCAAAAATAACACTTAGGTTTCTGTGAATTCTGAAGTTTTGCCAATCTGATCTGAAGTGGTTTTTGACATGATGGCAAACAAGTGAGTGCAGTTGAAACATTATCGGCCTTGTGTGGAATTTTGATGAAATACAGACAGTTATGCAATTGTTTGAGGTGTTGCTTCCTTGCTGGGAGCAATGACTCTGCCACCAATGTGACTCCGATCTAATCAATTTTAACTTTTTAATTGGTGCTCCCTCTTGTGGCCAGACCAAAGACAAAGTATGAAAAGTATTTCAATGAGAAGACTTAAATTCATAGTAAATTTATTATCGAAGTACATATATGTTACCATATACAATCCTGAGATTGCAGACTTTCTTGGCAGAACCACGAATTACAGTAGAATCAATGGATTATCTACACAGAAAACCAAGAATAAGTGACCAGTGTGCAGAATAAAGACAAACTATGCAAATACTAAAAATGGCAGCATGGTAGCATAGCGGTTAGCTTTACAGTACACGCAATCTGGATTCAATTCCTGCCACTGCCTGTAAGGAGTGTGATCATTCTCCCCATGTGGGTTTCCTCCGGGTGCTCTGGTATCCTCCCACATTCCAAAGACGTACAAGTTAGTAGGTCAATTTGTCACTCAAAATTATTCCGTGATTAGGTTCGGTCCAAATTGAGGATCGAAGGGGCAGAATGGCCTATTCCGTGCTGTATCTCAATAAAAATAAATAAATAAACAAATAAATAATACTGAGAACATGAGGGTTGAGTCCTTAAAAGTGACCAATAAGCACTGCAATCAAACATCCATCTCTACAAAAAAATCCCCCTGCCCCCAGCAGCCCTGACCACCATCCTCAAAAGCTTCCAATTCAAAGGTTCCTGGTTCTTTTCCTTTCCCCTGCCAAAATTAACTTGCGTCATGAAGATTTGCAAAGCCTGTTGCATAATAACAAGGAAATGCAAATGCAGGGGAAAATTGTTGCATAAACTGCCAATAACAAGTAAGACGGTGTTAGCCTCTGCAATATGTAGCAGCATTCAGATGAAGGATGTGGTACAAATTGTTTTTATTACAGAATGTTGCAAAGTACAAACAGGAATTCATCAGTGATATATTAATTAAAACCAATGCTTCATCTTTTGCTTATTGAAACATTACTCGCACTTGATTGTTTCCTGCGACTGGTCTTCACTGCGGCTGTTGTAATAGTCTCTCTTTCCTTTGTGTATTTCATGAAGTTGCACACTTACATTGGAACAGAAATTCACACGGATGTTGCCAGGATTAAGGACTTGAGTTACAGGGATAGGTTGAATTTGTATAAGACTTTGGTAAGACCAAATCTGGAGTATTGTTTACAATTCTAGTCGCCTACCTGCAAGAAAGCTATCAATAAGATTGGAAGAGTGCAGAGAAAAGTTATAAGGATACTGCCGGGATTTGAGGACTTGAGTTATAGGGGAAAGGTTGAACAGGTTAGGATTTTATTCCCTTGGGTTCAGCAGAATGAGGGAAGATTTAAGAGAGAGTAGAGATTTATGAGGGGTATAGAGACGGTGATGCATGCAGGTTTTTTCTCCTAAGATTGGTTAAGACTAGAGCTGGAGGTCATATGTTTAGAGCAAATGATGAATGATTTAAGAGGAATCTGAGGGGAAAGCTTCTTTATTCAGAGGGTGATGAGAGCATGGAACAAATTGCCTGCAGAAGTGGTAAGAATGGGGTTCAATTGTAGCATTTTAAGAGAAGTTTGGATCATTACATGATAAGAAAGATATGAAAGGCTATGGTCAAGGTGCAGTTAGATGGGACTAGGCTGAAAAACAAGCTGAAGCAACTTGTCAGAAAACCAGCCTAGCACAGAGTAAATGGGCTGAAGAACCTATATTGTGCTGTAGTGCTCTATGACCCTTTATCTCCATGAAGCTTAAGGTATAAAAGGGAGGGTGTTAACATACATTGAAAACAGAATAACCTGGTCCCTATCAGTCTGGTGGGAGTATTTCAGGGATCAAACCTCAAGTGATCACTATTTTCATCAATAACTTGGAAGACGGAACAACTTGGGAACAAGATAAGAGGGAACATTTCCAAGATTATGTGAATAAGGACATTGTGATGGATTGTGGTTGGGCGAAAACCTGGAAAATGGAGTTTAATGTGGGGTCATGCAATTCAGTAGGAGGAACCAAGAGGCAAATTATTATCCAAATTGAGAGAGGCTGAAATAAGTAAGGTACAGAGGGACTAGGTATTTTCTCCATGAATCGAAAAAGGTTAGCTGGCAGGTCCAACAAGCAGTTAAGAAGTCAAATGGCATTTTGGCCTCTCTGGCAAAGGTTTCAAGCTTAAGAACATGGAAGACAGTTAAAAACAAGGTGTTGATGAGACCACAGCTGGAATCCTGTGCACAGCTTTAGTCCCTTCACCTAAAATCACATATATTAGCTTTGGGCCTACCCAAAGGAGGCTCACTAGGCCAATTCCTGAGACATGACAGTTATCAAGAGTGGCAAGACAGTCTCAGTTAGTATTCAAACATTTGGGATCTTAAGAGTGGTTGATAGGATATATGCTGAGATGTCTTCATTAGTGAGAGAGACAGAAAGAAGAGGAATTACCTACGAGATAAGGATCTGGTCTTTTAGTGCTGAGCTGCAGAGAAATTTCTCTCAAAGAACAGTGACTCTCTGGAATTCTCTGCTCGTGAGGGTGTTGCAGGCCAGATCATCAGATAAATTTGAAGTGAAGATAGATAACCAGATGAAAAATCAAGGAATTAAAGGTCAAAAAAGAGTTGAAATGAACATGAGCATATTACATATAGAAAATTACAATACAGACCCTTCAGTCCATGATGTTGTGCCAACCTTTTAATTGACACCAAATTTAATCTAACACATTCCTCCCACATAGCCCTCCATTTTTTGATATTGAATGGCAGGGCAGACTTGAAAGTCTGGTGACTTACTCCAGCTCCTCGTTTCTATTGTTCTTTAATAGATGTAATGGGTCGCAGGTGAGGATAGAATCAAAGTTAGTCTTGGCGTATGAATATTGTCCTGCCACCTGAAGAAACCCGCTGATCAATGTCAGATTTAGAGTCCCGCAAGGTACCAGAGGAGACCCAGTGACATCGGACTGAAACCTCTTACAGAGGTCAATGCCTTTTAAAGAGGAAGGAACCCCGGAGAGGAAAGAAATCAAGAAATCACTGCGTTCATGACAATTTTGTGGGCACACACTTTGATGCAAAGGTTGCGTTAAGACCGCTCACAACGTTCTAGGCAATGTTACTGAAACAAGACACAGGATCTTGTCTGTTGCCTGACATAAGGCACAGCTGCTAAATTAGAAATGTGATTCATCAGGTCTGTTCCTATCCCTCGTGACTGAGCAGTGTTCGCCCACTATTCTCCCTGCAGTTAAAAACTAAAATCTTTATGTTTCCTGCATAATGCCAATCTATATATCACTGCAGTGAAATTATTTTCAAGTAGTAACGATCCTGTTTGTGGTGGGTTCAAAGTTCAAAGTAAAATTTATTATCAGATTCTTTTTTTCTGCAGGCATACGCAGCAAATCTATAGAATAGTAACTGTAAACAGGATCAATAGACAACAAACTGTGCAAATTCAAATATAAATGAATAGTAATGAATAACGAGAGTGTGAAACAACAAGATAAGAAGTCCTTAAAGTGAGATCTTCGGTTGAGGGAACACCAAAAATAGAATGAGTGTAGTTATCCCCTTTTGTTCAAGAGCCTGATGGCTGAGGGGTAGTAACTGTTCTTGAACTTGGTGGTGTGAGTCTTGAGGCTCCTGTATCTTCTACCTAATGGCAGCAGTGAGAAAAGAGCACAGCCTGGGCGTGAGGATCTTTGAGGATGGATGCTGCTTTTCTACAGCAATGTTTTATGTCGATGTTCTCAGTGGTTGGGAGGGTTTTACCCATGATGTACTGAACTGAATCTGTTAGCTTTTGTAGGATTTTCCACTGAAAGGCATTGGTGTTTCCATACCAGTCAGCACACTTTCCACCACACATCTACAGAAGTTTGTCAATGTTTTTATGACATGTCAGATACAGTTCTGAATGATGGTTCTTCCAGCAAAGCGGAATGTACTAAAATGGGTATTGGGTGTTGATTTGTGAACCAGGAATTGAGGAAATGGGTTATTATTTTCTCAGCCTTGTTTCATCCCTTTATAACCGTGGAGAAGTTCATGATTACGTTAAATGCAATCATATTCACAAGAAATATAATACTTAATTAGATACTTGTGGAAACATTTTAAGATTGAAGCCTCTAGAATAATTAGGACATTGCAGGAACTCTTGTGGCCTTCAATGAATATGAATTATTTTTTAAATCAGAGGGAAGGGAAACTGAATCAATAGCAAAGCATTAAGAATTGTATTTATTTTATGGATTGAAGCATTTGAATGTCGTTGTTACTAATCCACACTACTGGAATGAAGGCTTACATGTTGTGCTACGTGTACGAAGAAACTGCAGGCAAACTGCTCACCATTTTCCATCCATTAAAACTGAAATTAATGTATGGACAATGGTAGAGATTCCACAGCATACATGACTGACCTTCAAAGATCTCTCTCAGGTACACTGCAGGACCTCTGCTTGATTTGCTGGTACAATATTCTTTGTAATTATTGTGTGCTTATCTCTGAGACTAGATATTCCGGACATTTCACTCCTTACATCATCCATGCAGTTCAGCTTAGGGTCATCGAGTCAGAGAGTACTATACATAGTAACTGGCCCATCTAGTCTATGCCAAACTGTTGCCCTGTGTAGTCTAATTGACCTGCACTGGTACTATACCCCTCTCGTCCATGTAATTATCCAGACTTCACTTAAATGTTACAATTAAACTCACATTCACTGCTTGAGAGCTCATTCCACACACTCACCACCCTCTGATTCCCCTTAAATATTTCACCTTTAACCCCTGACCTATGACCTCTAGTTATAGTCCCACCCAATTTCAGTGGAAAAAGCCTGATTGCATTTACCTTACCTATACCCCTCCTAAATTTGTACATCTCTATTAAATCTCCCTTCATTTTCCTGTGCCGCAGGTAAAAATGTCCTGACCTATTCAACCTTCCCCTATAAATAAGGTCCTGAAGTCCAGGCAATATCCTTGTAATTTTTTTTCAATGCTGTTTCAACATTATTAATATCTTTATAGCAAAGCTCAGCTTCCCAACTTTTAATAGATACCAAAACGTGTGCCTTCACCTGCACTGCGTTAAATGGTGATTCAGTGTCCCAAAGACATCAGAATTAGAATCAATTCTATTATCACAGATGTACTATGTTGTGAAATTTGCTGTTTTGTGGCAGCAGTACAATGTAAAACATAAAAAATGTGATGTTACAATAAAAATAATAAATAAGTAGATAGATTAAAAAGTGCAAAAGAGGAATAGCAAGGTAGTGTTCATAGACCATTCAGAAACCTGATGGCAGAGGGGAAGAAGCTGTTCCTGAACCTGTGTGGGTTGGGTGATTAATTAGCCACTGTAAATTCGCCCAAGTGTGTAGGTGAGCAGTAGAACCTGGGGATGTTGATGACAAGAGAGAAAAATGGGATTAATGTAGGGTGGAAGGTTAATGATCAGCTAGTATTCAATGGGTTGAAGGGCCAGTTTCCACACCGTAATTCTTTTTGATACTACATCACTAAACAACATGCAGCAAAGTCTTGATTACAAAATTCTTATTTCTGTTTTTAAATATGCCTTTTCCTATTTGTAACCTTTCCCTGTCCTACAAACTTCCATCACTCCCACAACTGCAAAAGACAACCCAGCATAATCCCTTTAATCTCTTTCTCTCCTTTCAGATGTTACTTCAAGTTTACCTCCTTGGCCAAGCCAACCTAATATCTCCTTCCATGGTTTTGTGTTAAGTTTTGTTTCTGTGAACTTCATTGGAATCACATAATTGCAAATTAATAATTGTAATCATACTTCCTATTTTAATGAAAGCAATGAATATTTGTCTTCATATCACAAAACTATCTGACATCTCTTGTTGGGAATATTTCAGGATGTTTACTTCATCAAATGGTTTCTAACTAATGTCAGTCATGCGCGCTTGTGTGGCTATCAGACATGACACAATGCTTAGAGTGAACAGTTTTTAATTAGCATCAGTTGCATGTGTTTGTGTTCAAAAAGTAGTAAGTTTTGTCACTGATAGTTGGTGAGAAATAAGCAGAAAGATAATTCAGAATTATTGTGCTCAAACATTCAGCCTTGGAGATGCTAGAAACGGCCTGGAGTGAAAATGAAATGATTTCACTGTTTCAGCAAGTTAGGAACTGTGACGAATTTGAAGGTATCAACAATCAATTTGAGTGTTACAATGAAAATGAAGATTTGGAGGATGCAATCATTGAAAGCATTGTATGAAGGCAGTCCATTATCTGCACTAAGTGTCTGTGCTGATTTTGTTTATTTACAGTCAATCAAAAGAATAAACCAGCATATACTGCATTAATTCCTTCATCGATAACTATTATAGTTCTGTAGTAGTATTCTAGTGTTCTGATTTTTTTCTGTTTTTGTCTATTTTATTCCTTTTTAACTATTACCATGAAACCAGCTAATTGGGGCAGCTGCTAAATTGGGCCAAAATGTACTGGTTTTGATGTGTCTTAATTAACCAGAATCCACTATATATAAGTTTTCATTTTTATTCCTAAATCTCCAGCACATTCTCAGGTTGTATTGGTTGTTAAAACAAATGATGCATTTCACTATATGTTTTAATGTACATGTGATAAATAAATATATCTGAATCTTAAGTTGGCAGGACATAGAAGGATAAGTGTAGATGTGTACGAGGGCTGATGTCAACGGAAATTTCTGGCTGCTACATCATGTGACTCAGTTATAGACTTCATACTTGGCCACATAGAGCCGGAAGCAATGGATCTGCAAGCCCTGGACTCCACTGGGCTGATACTTCATGTCCAGCAGCAGTTACAAAGTAAAGTCTGAAGAGCAGTGCAGTGGCCCAGCAGCTGTGCTGCTGCCAACACCTCCTACAACCTCGGTTTCATCTTGACGTCAGATGCGATCTTGAGTTTAGCGGGCATCTTTCTCTGAGACCATACAAGTTCCTGCTGGCTTCTCCAGTTTCTTGCCCTACATCCCAATGATGTGTTGGTAGATTGCAGTGCTCAGAGTGTAATGGGAGAATCAGGAGCAGTTAATGAAAGAGAATAGGTTTTAGGGAATTAAATTAAGGGAATGGGACTATTTGGAATGCTTTGACAACTCAGACTGGATGGATCAAATAGTGTCCTTTCATATCTTAACAAAATATACGATATGATAAAGATGTTTAATTGTGTGGACAATTGAAAGAGACAGAACCTTGGGAATATAAAGGTGGATGGAATTGGCATGTGGGTTGTGTCAACTCAATGAATGACCAACAAATGAATCAAAGGCAAAATGCTGACAGAAAACACTTCCTCGTATAAAGAGTGATCAATAGCAGGAATAATATACAGAGTTTTATGAAGTAAAACATTCAAAGTGAATTTATTATCAAAGTACATATGTGTCACCATATACAACCTTGAGATGAATTTTCTTGCCGACATTCTCAATAATTCCAATAACTATAAGAGAATCAATAAAATACTGTACTAACTGGCCATTCAGCCAATGTGCAAAAGACAACAAACTGTGCAAATACAAAAATAAATCAGAAATAATAATAATAATAAAGAAGCAATAAATATTGAGAGAACATGAAATGAAGAGTCCTTGAAAGTCAATCCATTGATTACGGGAACAGTTCCTGAACTGTCAAAGTTTTAGATGTCATGCCGAATCTTCATAAACTTGTGAGAAAGTAACAGCAAAATAAAATCACACATGGCAAGCATGCAACCAAAAGCAAATGATATGTGATACTCCTCACCCTCAGGGAGATAATTTTGCTTCTTTTCTATTTTACACAGCATTTTAGTTTCTCAGCTGAAGGAAACATCCTCATCACATGTCAATACCCCACAGAATTTTAAATGTTTCAATCAAGCTCCCTCTCACTTTTTGAAACTCCAGTCAACAGACATCTAGGCTGTCCAACCTTCCCACATGAGACATTCAACATTAATCTTGTAGCTCCTCTGTGAACTGGTTCCAACATGTTTATATCCTTCATGAAGTAATTCCTCTCAGCTTCCCTCTGCAACCTACAGTGTTTGCTTGGTGCAAAAAAGCTGAAAATGCCGAACATCTGAGAAGAAAATATAGAGCTTGAAGCAATGGTGAAAGATCTCCAACAAGGAGTCCTTGAAACAAAATATTGATTCTGCTCTGCTCCCTGCAATATTTACTTGGTCACAGTCAAAAAAAAACAAAATCCAGCTGAAAGTACATTAATAAACAAAAATTATAAATACAGATTGCGTATAGATATGAACTGACTTATCTTTCCACATTGTTCAGCCCTGCCAGCGTGCCTTCACAATGCTTTTCAAGTCACTGAAGGACAGTCAGACTTGTGCATGGTGTAATAGATGTTGTTGATCAGACACAAAAGACCCAAACAATTCAAGAGTCCAGGAGATATGGTAACAAATGTACAAGCACAACAAAGTAACTTAAGCTTAATTTATTATAAAACAGAAAGCACAAATAAACCACACAAAATACGACCTAGTAAGTTACCAATATTTCCACAAAGATTTGTGGGCTCCCAATTCTCAGCTGCCGATTGATTGTCACTGTTGTCAGGGGAGCTCTGAATTCCAAACTTGTGAAATCATCCGGAGTTCGTCCTCGGCACTGATCAATCATGATTCCTTGGTCTAGGTCGGGGGTCAGCAACCCGCGGCTCCGGAGCTGCATACGGCTCTTTCACCTCTGTGCTGCAGCTCCCTGTGGCTTTGGAAAATAAATGGTCAGTATTTAATTAAAATGTATTTTATGTTAGTTTGTTAGTTTTTGAAATGTAATTCTAAATTTGAAGATTATGGTGATCTTGTACAATCTAAATAAGATGTTGTGGCGACCCATTTCCTGGCACATTGGAACTGGCTCACAATTAGCCGGCGTTCAGGCTAAGGGAGATAGCCTACAGGGGTTTGTGAGTATGTGTCTTTTGGAGCATCCGTGCCCATGGGGGCCGGGTTGAGGGAGGCTTAAAAGAAAGGCTGTTTAGTTCGAATAAAGTTATTCGACTGCAGTTTACTGACTGCGTGAGCACACCACTACAACGTGTTTTTATTGCTATTAATATACGTCACCACTGCCAATACCTGACACCCGTCAGTGCGCGATTTCTTTAATTTTTCGATCCAAGGTAGGCTAACTATGGAGAATTCTAAAAAATGAAAAGTGACTGAAGAAAACAGAACGTTTAATGATACGTGGACAGATTCATTTGCTTTCACTGTTGACGAGACTGGTTTACCGGTATGCTTAATATGCAATGAGAAACTAGCAAACAACAAAAAGTCAAATGTCGCAAGGCATTTCCAGAATAAACACGCAGCCTTTGCTCAAAAATATCCGGATGGAGATGAGAGAAAAAAAGCCATTTCAGAACTGATGCGGAAGGTTGATCTGAGCAAAAATCATTTCAAGAAATGGATGAAGTCTGGAAAATCAACTACATACGCTAGTTATATTGCCACTCAGGAAATAGTCAGGCACGGGAAGCAGTTTACAGATGGTGAATATATAAAAGAATCTTTCATTAAGATTTCAGAACATCTATTTACGGACTTTAAAAACAAGAGTGAAATTGTGCAGAAAATCAGGGATATGCCCCTCTCTGCAAAGACTGTCAAAGACAGACCCATAAAAATGGCAGAAGACATCACAAGACAGCAAATTAAAGACATCAATTCAGCTGTGGCCTACTCGATTGCCTGTGACGAGTCTAAAGACAAAGGTGATATTGAACAAATAGCGCTGTTCTGCCGGTATGTAAACTCTGCCGGGCCACAGGAAGAACTGATTGAGTTGATACCTCTAAAAGACCAAACACGGGGGAGGACATCTCTGAGGCTGTCTTGAATTGTTTAAGAGCCAAAGGAATAAAGACCACCCACCTGGTGTCAATAGCTACTGATGGGGCACCAAGTATGACAGGAGCGCACAAGGGATTTGTGGCTTTACTGCAGAAGTCGCTGGACAGAAAGCTGCTGACTTTTCACTGCATCTTGCACCAAGAGGCACTGTGCACTCAAACATTTCCTCAGGAATGCACAGAAGTAATGGATGTTGTCATTCAGATTGTCAATAAAATAATGGCAAAAAGTTTAAATCACCGTCAATTCCATTTGTTACTGGACGAGCTGGAAAGCGCATATTCTGATCTCCTGCTGCACAACAAAGTCCGGTGGCTGTCCAGAGGGGAGGTGCTGAAACGCTTTGTCGCGTGTCTGGAAGAAGTGAAAACTTTCCTGGGCAGCAAAGGGCTCACCTTTCCTGAGCTGGAACAGCCAGAGTGGCTGGAAAAGCTACACTTCATGGTAGACATGACAGCGCACCTGAACACGCTGAACACAGCTCTTCAGGGGAAAGGACGTACAGCCCTACACATGTTGGAGGATGTTTTGGCATTCGAGCGCAAGTTGACAGTGCTTGCCAGAGATTTACAGAAAGGCACTTTGTCTCACTTCCCCAATTTGAGAGAGTTCAAACAATGTCACGACATGATAAATTCGGAGTATTTACATTCTGCAATCATCACAATGCAAACATCGTTTGGGAAACGCTTCTGTGAGTTCAGAGAGGGAAAAAAACACATTATCCTTCCCGGTCACTCCCTTAAGCATCGATCCTTCCCTACTGAATACAACTGCATTGGCAGGTGTGAGTCAACCTGATCTTGAGATGGAACTGGCCGACACAGCCGACAAAGACATATGGGTGTCCAAGTTTAGACGCTTGACAGCAGACCTTGAAGATGTTGCCCGTCAGAAGGCGGTTCTTGCTCAGAATCACAAATGGAGTGATATTGAAAACCTCTCAAAACCGGACAAACACGTAATGCTATCCCCGACATTTATGTAAACATTAAAACGTATGCGCTTGGAGTCCTGTGGATCTTTGGATCCACATATGTATGTGAGCAGGTGTTCTCCAACATGAACTTTATTAAAAACAAACATCGCGCACGCCTCACAGATGACAGCTTGTGATCCTGTGTAAAGATGAAGGTGACGTCATATAGCCCTGATGTCCAAACGCTGTGCGCTGAGGTCCAGGAGCAGAAATCCCATTAACCAAGTATGATAAATATTTTAGTTGCCTATTATTTTATGTATATTCATATGTTTTCATTGTTCAGTGAAATAGTCCTTTTATTTTTCAGGTTGACAGCTGGCTGACGTTATTTTTGGTTTGCTGCTGACGGAAAATTTAAGTTCGGCATTTTTCATAAATACAAGAAGGACTCAAATAGACATTGAGTATTTTACTTAAAAGTAACCTTCAACCCAACATCTTTTTTTCGGAGTTCAAAATGTTTTTGTTGCATGCAGAAATGTAATTTCGTTCTCTCTGCAGGAGTTCATCAATTTCATAAATGCAACACATTATAGTTTGTTTATACATAGCATAAAGGCAAAAAAAAACATTGTATGCAGTGTTATTTCATCTTAAATGTCAAACGGGTTTTGTGGCTCCCAGTGTTTTCTTTTCTGTGGGAAACGGGTCCAAATGGCTCTTTCAGTGGTAAAGGTTGCTGACCCCTGGTCTAGGTGAAGTCCTAAGAACTCAGCAAAAGGTGCCTCAGTAAAAAGGGTTCAACCCACAAGCATAGTGAGAGACACAGGGACAGACACACTGGGTCTTTTGTTCTCATGCCACTGGTGCCTTGAGCTAAGAAAGAATCCAGCCACTAAAAGCAAACATTAAACAAACCTACAATGTAAGAATCCAGCCCTTTTAGCAAATATTTAACAAAACTACAGTGTTTAACAGACATGCTGCAAACTCACAAAGAGTTAAAGTGTCACTTGCAATTGTTCAGATTTTCATCTAATAATATTTACTAAATTTAACACTGTGAATATGGGGCCCAAATCACCTTCTCCAGTATAGTGGTTAAGGACCTCGGATCCAGCACTATCCCATACCAGAGACACAGAGACTGCAGTTGCTGGAATCTGGAGCCAAAACAACCAAAATGCTGGAAGAACTCAATGTGCCAGGCAGAATCTGTGGAAGCAAAGAAATAGCTGACGTTTCTGATTAAGAACCTGCATCAAAGCTGAGAGTATAAAGAGATAACCATAAGACCGTAAGATATAGGAGCAGAAGTAGGCCATTTGGCCCATTGAGTCTGCTCCGCAATTCAATCATGGGCTGATCCAATTCTTCCAGTCATCCCCACTCCCCTGCCTTCACCCCATACGCTTTGATGCCCTGGATAATCCAGAACCTATCTATCTCTGCCTTAAATACACCCAATGGCTTGGCCTTTACAGCCGCTCGTGGCAGCAAATTCCACAGATTTACCACTCTCTGACTAAAGTAATTTCTCTGCGTCTCAGTTTTAAAAGGATGTCATTCAATCCTGAAGTTGTGCCCTCTTGTCCTAGGATCCCCTACCATGGGGAATAACTTTGCCATACTTAAACTGTTCAGCCCTTTTAACATTTGGAATGTTTCTATGAGATTCCCCCTCATTCTCCTGCACTCCAGGGAATACAGCCCAAGAGCTGCCAGACGTTCCTGATATGGTAACCCTTTCATTCCTGGAATCATTCTCGTGAATCTTCTTTGAACCCTCTCCAACGTCAGTATATCCTTTCTAAAATAAGGAGCCCAAAACTGCACACAATACTCCAAGCATGGTCTCACGAGTGCCTTATAGAGCCTCAACATCACATCCCTGCTCTTATATTCTATACCTCTAGAAATGAATGCCAAGATTGCACTCGCCTTCTTCACAACCAACTCAACCTGGAGGTGAACCTTTAGAGTATCTTGCATAAGGACTCCCAAGTCCCTTTGAATCTCTGCATTTTGAATTCTCTCCCCATCTAAATAATAGTCTGCCCATTTATTTCTTCCACCAAAGTGCATGACTTTCCAACATTGTATTTCATTTGCCACTTCTTTGCCCATTCACCTAAACTATTTAAGTCTCTCTGTAGGCTCTCTGTTTCCTAACACTACCTGCTCCTCCACCTATCTTTATATTGTCACCAAATTTAGCCACAAATCCATTAATCCCATAGTCCAAATCATTGACACACATTATAAAAAGCAGTGGATCCAACACCAACCCCTGTGGAACTCCATTAATAACTGGCAGCCAGCTGGAATAGGATCCTTTTATTCCCACTCCCTGTTTTCTGCCAACTAGCCAATGCTCCACCATGTTAGTAACTCTCCTGTAATTCCGTGGGCTCTTATCTTGCTAAGCAGTCTCATGTGTGGCACCTTGTCAAAGGCTCTCTGAAAATCCAAGTACATCATGTCTTCTGCCTCTCCTTTGTCTACCTTGCTTGTAATTTTCTCAAAGAATTGTAGTAGGTTAGTCAGGCAGGATTTTCCTTTCAGGAAACCATGCTGGCTTTGGCCTATCTTGTCATGTGCCTCCAGGTACTCCGTAACCTCATCCCTAACAATCAGTTCCAACAACTTCCCAACCACTGATGTCAGGCTAACAGGTCTGTACTTTCTATTTGAAGTATATCTTTATCTTGAAAGATATCTTTATCTCCCTTTTACACTCTCAGTCTTGGCAAACAGTCTCAACCCAAAAATTTGATTAAATCGTCCAGCCTCCAGGGATGCTGCCTGACCCGCTGAGTTCTTCCAGTAGCTTGTTACTTGCTCTGCAATTCTTCATTGATTCCCAGCAACTGGGGAACCCGATCTGATCTCTGGGCACTTCTCCTTTCAGGAATGCAGGCTCACGCTCACTTTTAGTGATGCTCAGACATTATGTGTTTGGACTTTGCTGGGAACTTCAACAATTTGAACAGTCTGTATGCAAAATTCATACAGGAAGGCAGGGAGAATGAAGATGGTGTGACTGTAGGATTGCAACTGACAGCAGCGGTTATTTGGGAATTGCGATTTCTGCACCCATTTTTGATGGCCTGTTGCGCAAGTAAAAAAATGATTAACAGTGGAGGGGTGGTGGGCGGCACGGAAGTGTCTGACTGTGACTGAAGTTTGATGTAGGGCAGATCTGTACATCATGGTGTCTATCCATAGTAACGTCTCCATGGTTACCACATGCATTTGTCACTCTGAGTGCAGTGATCAGATGGGAAAATATAAGGTTCTAAGAACACCCTGTTAGTCCAATTACTTTTAATGCCTGTTTCTTCCATACTTCGATTTTCCTCCTCATTCTCCTCTCCTTTCATGGCTTTACAATTTAGAGATGTCCTAGGGAAGTGTTAGATTCATTCTTGGAAACAAGAGAAAATCCTCAGATGCTGAAAATCCAAGCAATACCCACAAAATGCTGAAGGAACTCAGTGGGCCGGACAGCATCTTTGGAAAAGAGTACAGCTGACATTTCAGACCGAAACCCTTCAGCAGGGCTGGAGGAAAAAAGATGATGAATAGATTTAAAAGGTGGTGGGGAGGAGAGGGAGAAACACAAGGTGATAGGTGAAACCAGGAGGGGGTGGGGTGAAGTAAAGAGCTGGGAGTTTGATTGGTGAAAGAGATACAGGGCTGAAGGAGGGGGAGTCTGATAGGAGAGGACAAAAAGCAATGGAAGAAAGAAAAGGGGGGAGGAGCACCAGAGGGAGGTGATAGACAGGTGAGAGAGGGAAAAGGTGATGAAGAATAGAGAAGCGGGGGGGAGGAGGGTGGGGGGGGCATTACTGGAAGTTCAAGGACTCGATGTTCATGCCATCAGGTTGGAGGCTACCCAGAGGGTATATAAGGTGTTGTTGCTCTAACCTGAGTGTGGCCTCATTGCGACAGTAGAGGAGGCATGGAGTGACATATTGGAATGGGAATGGGAAGTGAAATTAAAATGGGTGGCCAGTGGGAGATCCCACTTTTTCTGGTGGGTGGACTGTAGGTCCTCGGTGAAGCGGTCTCCCAATCTACGCCGGGTCTCAGCGATAGACAGGAGGCCACACCAGGAGCACCAGATACAGTTGATGATCCCAACAGACTCACAGGTGAAGTACCATTAAAAGGTTGGCACAGCATCATGGACAGAATGGCCTGTACTGTGCACTTCTCTATCCACTATAAGTGCTTCAGAACCATGACTGTCTGGAGACTGATACATGAGAATTGTCTTGCTATTTGATGCCAGACTCAGACCAGGGGGCATAAAACAACCCAGGCTCTTCGGCCCACGATGTTGTGTCAACATGGGTTTAACATCAGGATTATGAGGTTTAGAGGGTATCTGTGGAGGTTTATTTTTAATGAAGAGACTGGTTGCTTTCTGGATGGTGGGTGGTGGAGGCAGGAACTAACATAAAATTTAAGAAACATCTGGATGAGCATTAGAATCACCAGAGCATAGTATGCTACGGAATGTGTATTTGATGGTCAATGTGAACTTTGTCGGTGGAAATGCTGATTTCTGTGCTGTAGGACTCAATTGTTCTGTTTCTTTCACAGTCAGGTCCACTCCAATCCATCTGATAACCACACAGTGGCTATATCATGGTGACTCTCCTATACAATGAATCTTTAAGACACCAAACTTTCCAGCCAGCATTACTTTTAACACCCAGTCTCATGAAATATTCACCCAGAAGACTGAAGATATGGTCAAACTTGTAGGTTTAAAAGGCATGGTTTAAAAAGAGGACATCTTAAAAAGGAGATACCCCAAGAAGGCAGCATCCTTCACAGCCCCAAACAAGCCCTCTTCTTATTACTACCATCGGGAAGGAGGTACAGGAACCTGAAGACACACACTCAATGTTTTAGGAACAGCTTCTTCCCGTCTGCCATCAGATTTCTAAATGGTCCATGAACACGATCTTGTTAGTTTTCTTTCAGCACTTTTAAAATTTTTTAAATTGTAACTTCCAGTATTTTTTTTTTTTGCCTTGCATTGTACTGCTGCCACATGTCAGTCGTAGTAATCCTGATTCTAGGCAATGAAAAGTTAGAGAGGTGGAAACAATCAGGAAAACAATTCTAGAGTGTTGGCTCTTGGCAGCTGAAGGCTCTGCTACTGGAGGGGCAATAAAATTTAGGATTGATGGAGGAAATCATCTCTTGATGGAGCAGAAGTATCTTTGGGGGGTTTGTAAGGCTGGAGCAGAATGCAAAGACGCTAGGAATTTGTAAAGAAGCATGTGTATTGTATAAATTAACGTGTTTCTTTTCTGATAATCAATACAGGTCATCAAGCAAAGGCAGAATGGGACTTGTACATTGAAACATACAGTGAAAAGTGTCATATTGCATCAACAACCAACACAGTCTGAGGAATGTGTTGGGGGCAGCCCACATATATCACCAGATTCCCAGCACCACCAACATAGCATACCCACAAATTACTGACCCTAGTCTGTACATCCCAAGAATGCGGGAAGAAACTGGAGCACCTGCAGGAAACCCATGCAGTCACAAGGGAGAATGTACAAGCTCTTTACAGAGAGCGGGAATCGAACCCCCATCAGTGGCTGCTGGCACTATAAAGCGATTGTGCTAACCAGCACCTACCCTGCTGACCAGGTCAAGCTCCCACACACAAAAAAAAGTAAAATTGACAAAATAATTTGCATCAGTGATGTTGGTTGAGGTGTAAGTGTTAAGCTTGGCACAAAAGGAAACTTTCACATCCTTCTTCAGATAGTCACCAAGAGATTGTTTATAGCCAGGCAGGCATGTCTTCTACTGCAAGGCATTGTCTCTGACGTGCAAGGCTCATGCATCAGTGAAAGGTTTAGGAAGTGGGGATATCAGGGAAAGGGATGGGATTCAAGGATTGGTATCCATAGCAGAAATGCACTGTGGGAAGAGTTCTGTGGGCTAGTGGGTTAAAGCATGATCATTTAGTGAAAGTGGAATGAGGGCTTTAAGGTTGATTATGCCTACTGTGGCTCTCCATAATACAATGCGTTAGTGAAAGTACCTCGCAGAAAGCACCTTGTCTTTTTTGAGATTTGTGTTTGTTTATTTATATATATACCTATGTATTTGGTTCCTTAAGGTTGTTATAGCTGGGGAGGGGGGACATAGAAGACAGAAAGACAGCTAATAGCAAGTGAGGGGAGTAGCTATGAAAGAGAAGCTGCTTTTTTGTGCTTTTCTCAAATTCAAGTTCCTTAAAGTTGTCATAGCCCATAGGTGGTGATGGGGATACGCTGTATGAACTGCTCCCAATGGCACGCATCTCAAATAGACTCTGACAACCAAGTCCAGCTGCTCCTGGCCTTCGAGTGTGGTTAACTTATTAAACTGGTGAAACCATTTCTCCTGGTAGGAGAAGGGGCAAAGGCAGGTTACTGGCACCTTAAAACCAGTCACTCCAGGCAGCTCGTCAGCTGCTGTTAGCAGCTCATCTAAAGTTATGTTCAAATTTATTATTGAAGTATTTATATCATATGCAACATTGAAATTCATCTTCTTGCAGGAACACAACAGGGACCAACAAACATCCAATGTGCAAGAGAAGACAAATTATACCAATAGTGAATAGAAATAAACAAGTTATACATCGAGCATGAACTGCAGAGTCCAGAGGAAGGAAAACTCTGATCTCAAACCTCTTCTGTCTTGCAGCTATACCCATTCATGGAGAAGGCTTCAGGAATAAGCCCCAAAGAAAATCTTGGCGCTCAAGTCCCTAAGGCTGACTGGCAACTGCTGTGATGCTGCTGGTGCCAAACTACCAGTTTCTGCTGTTCCTTTGGATATATCAGCTGAAGAGAGAGAGAGCCTACTGCATGGGCAACAGCTTGCTCTCCACAACCTACTGCTCTGGCTTGCGTATCACATAAACAGCTAGGACGCAACATCCATGGTCGACTCTAGCCAACGGAGGGCCTCGGGTAGCTTTTTATTTATTTATTATTTACTCCACACAAATTCTGTAAAAGCTAATTTTATTCTGTATCTTAATTTTTCGGCAGTGATCTGTGAATTCTGCAAAGGGAAGTTTCTGTAAACAATGGCTGCATCACACGGATAGTCTGTAATTATATTCATCAAAAACCTTCTCAAAGCCCTAAAATAAAGTTGTTAATGGATACTCTTATATGTCTTCTATTTGTCAAATGCTCAAAGCAACTAAGGAAAGTCATGTAATGTGTTCCCTGACACTGTAAGATTCCACAAACTAAATGATCTCTCTGTGCATCATTGAGACTATTACCAAAGTGACAATGCTCAGATAATCTCTTCAATTCAGCCACGTATGCTGAAATGGACTCCCTTTCCTTTTCATTCCACTTGTCAAACCTAAAACCTTCTGCAATCAACAGAATCACTTTCATAATATCAGTAAAGCTAATTTCTGCTGCTTTGGTTGGAGCAGTCAAACTTTGAAGCAAACTGTAAGCCCAAAGCACTGAGCAAAGTTGGTACTCATTTCTCATTGGCTATTTCATTTGCTTCAAAATACCAATCAATTAGCTCAGTATACATGAGCCAGTTATTTCTTGTGGAATCAAATGTGCCAATCTTTCTGATGTAGTCAGCCATTTCTGATCTTTTTTAATGATTATTATCACCTGGTACTCACTCTTAATGAACCCGTGATTTCTTCCATTTTCTGCCATTTTTTTTAAACTTGACTATCTCTGCATGTGCTGGGCTGCATTTTTCACGCGTCTTTCTTCACTGCACTTTTTTTTAGTTCAATCATCTCGCTGCTCTTCAACAAGTTGGTAGCCACTCAGATTTATTTCAAAAACCCTATCCACAGCACCAATGTTGTGTTTTGTAACTCCAAAACTTTAAGCTAACTCAAAGGAATACAGGTGAGTCTGAAATGTGGGTCTAACTTCATCCTTACTTTAAGCGAGATGTGCATATATCACATGGCAGCATGATGACATATGCAAATGACTTATTTATACAATCTAGAATGAAATATTTAAACAAACAGGAATGCCAAATCAAACTTTATATAGATATACACACACTCACACAAGATTACTTAAATATTACTGAAATATTAAGTACACGACAGTTATTATCTAACATCTATATATTTAGTGTCAATGATGATGTATGGGGACCATTTGCAAAAGCTTTCTGGGAAAAACTTGAATTTGAATCATAAAATATTTGTTGATTTGATCTCTTCATCTCATAGCAACCAGCCCTGTCAATAGACTAAAATCAGGGAAGCTTAGCTTCAGATGTGAAGCCCTGGTTACAATACTGAGCCTTTTAACATCTCCATGTACCCTTTGACTCATAAAACCACAAGACATAGGAGCATAATTAGGCCATTAAGCCCATCAAGTTTGCACTGTCATTTGATCATGATTTATTATTGTTTTCTACCCTATTCTCTTGCTTTGTGCCTATAACCTTTGAGACTCTGACTAATCAAGAACCTATCAATACAACACACACACACACACACACACACACACACACACAAAATCAGCAGGCCAGGCAGCAACTATGGATAAGAGTAACAGTTGATATTTTGGCTTGAGTAAACATTGACGGTCTGCTGAGTTCCTCCATCATTTTGTGTGTGTTGCTTGGATTTCCAGCATCTGCAGAACTTCTCTTGTTTATGAAGAACCTATCAACCTCCACTTTAAATATACTGAATGACTTGGACTCCATACCTGTCTGTGTCAATGAATTTCACAGATTCATTATCCTGTGACTAAAGAGTAGGGATTCTGTGGAATTCTATGCTACAGGTGGCTGTAGAGACCAAGTCATTGGGTATATTTAAGGCAGAGGTTGATAGATTCTTGATTGGCTTGGGCATGAAGGGATATGGAGAGAAGGCAAGAGAATGGAACTGAGAGAGAAATGGAACAGCCACGATGAAGTGGTGGAGCAGACTCGATGGGCCAAATGGCCTAATTCTGCTTCTATACTTTGTAGTCTTATTGTCTAAAGAAATTCTTCCCCATACGTTTCCATGGGTGAAACCCTCAAATTTAACTTTGAAATATATAAATTGATGATGAATATAGAAGGATATACTGCAGGAAACCTTTTTCTCTAATCAGGAGTGAAGAGAACTGAAGAACATAGATTTATGGGGAAGGGATAAAGGATTAACAGGATATATGAGGAGGACTTCTTTCATTCAGAGAATGGTCAGCATATTGAGTACACTGCCTGAGGCAGTGGTGGAGACAGAGTCGTTGACATTTAAGATGTTGTGCAGATGAGGAATTGAATTGCCTAAATAGAGGAGCTATGGTTTAGGGATTAATACAGATGGTTACCCATTGGTGGCATTGGATGTAGTTAGTCAAACAGCTTGATTCTATGCTGTATGACTACATGACAATGGTTCCGCCTCAAAAATGAAATCTCCAACTCTGCCTCAGTTTAAGATGAGAAATCTTTCTTTGTATTTCCTGTGTGCATTCCCTCAGTCTCAAATGAGGCTGAATTTAGAGCAAGAAGTACTAAAAACTTGATAGTTAACTGGACATTCTGTTGAACAGCTGAAAAGCCAAATGGAAAGAAAAATGTACACTCTGCAATAAAGTGTGTTCTCATAACATAATGTCTGAAGAAGCAAATGTGATCGAATACTGACTTGAATGCATAAAAATAGATATTGCTTCACTCCAACAATCTTGGCATCATTTGGTTTGTGAATATTATGAAATACAGTCAAGGAAGGCGTTATTTTTGAAAGCAAGTTTTGTCAAATTTTTTCTTACATTTTGGAAAGACAAGCTAATTAAAAATGCTGACAGCTTCTCAACACTAAACAGAAACAATTCGGCAGATGCTGGAAATCCAGAGTAAAACACACAAAACACTGGAGGAACTCAGCAGATCAGGCAGTATCTATAGAAATGAATAAACAGTCAATGTTTCGAGTTGAGACCCTTCATCAGGACTGGAAAGGAAAATGAAAGATGTCAGAATAAAAAGGTGGGGAGAGGAGGAAGGAGGACCAGATAAAAAAAGATAGATGAAGCCTGGTGGGTGGGAAAGATAAAGGACTAGAGAAGAAGGAACCTGATAGGAGAGGAGAGTGAACCATGGAAGAAAGGGGAAAAGGATGGGTACCAGGGAGAGGTGATAGGCAGATGAGGAGAAAAGGTAAGAGGCCAGAATGGGGAATAGCAGAAGAAGGAAAGGGGGAGGGGAAAACTATCGGAGTGAGAAATCAACATTCATGCCATCTGGTTGCAGGCTTCCAATGAGGTGTTGCTCCTCCACCATGAGAGTGGCCTCATCATAGCAAAAGCAGAGGCTACAGACTGACATATCAGAATGGGATCAGGGTTAGGAATTAAACCTGGAAATTCTGTTTTTGGTAGTGGCATGAAGGTGCTCAACAAAGTGGTTCCCTGACTTATGTTGGGTCTCACCAATGTAGAGGAGGCTGCATTGGGAGTACCAGATACAATAGACAATACCAACTGATTTGCAGGTGAAGCCTTACCTGGAAGGATTGTTTGGGGCCCTAAATGGAGGTAAGGGAGGAGGTGAATGGGCAGGTATATCATTTCTGTTACTTGCAGGAATACGTGCCGGGAGGGAGGTTAGTGGGGAGAGATGAATGAAGGAGAAGGAGTGATCCCTGTGGAAAGAAGAGAGCAGGGGGAGGTAAAAATGTGTTTGGTGGTAGGATCCCATTGAAGATGGCAGAATCTTCCTTGGTGCACTTCCTTCTTCCTTTTCACCCATGGTCCACCCTCTTCTCCTATCAGATTCTTTCTTCTCATAGCCTTTACCTTTTCCACCCATTTGGCTTCACGTGCCTTCTAGCTATCCATCTTCCCTTTCTCCCATCTTTTTATTCTGGCGTCCTTCCCTTCTTTCCAGTCCTGGAGAAGGGTCTCGGCCAGAAACATCAACTGTTTATTCACTTCCATATATGCTGCCTGATCTCAAAACTCTGAAGTGAAATAGAGCGCAATTCATTATAATGTATCACTAAATGCACATGTACGTTTTCCGTATTGAGAACAGAGCATCCATGAAGAATAGATTATTTTTGTTTAAATGGAATTTGCATTTGTTAGTTTAAAATCACGCAAAGGCATTCTCGGGTATGCAGGCCTAGAAGGTTCCATTTTAAACCATGAGGTAACTGGGAGTAGCAGATGTCAGTTATTGGATGTCATGTGTCTTTTTATCAGTAGTTACCTTTCCCTCATTGTTCCGGAACTGAGGAAGCAGCAACTTTGTTGGGTCTGGAGTCACATATAGGCCTGTCCAGTGAGGGTGAGGATGGCAAATTTCCTGCCTGAAGACCTTTTACAACAGATGGGGTTT